>NW_007249423.1:5274-6780 GCF_000164805.1 Carlito syrichta | reverse complement strand
TGGTTCCTGCTTAGGAATTTAAAGAAAATACTGGTTTTATGTATTGTATGTTTATAAATTAAGAAACATTTGCAACTTTGAGTATCTGTAGCATATTTTCTAATCCTCACTTAAAAGAGTTAGAAGCAGAGTGCTCTGCTTTTGGACTTTTAACCTCTTAGGCATCGAGAAAGGCTTCAGATGATCGAATTCGATTTTACAGGGAAAATCTGCAGTTAGTCCCTGTGATCTTTTCAATGAACTGTTCTCTCTCAGATTTTATTAATAGATCTCACTAGGGCTACAACTTAGAATGAAATAGTCCCACCCAGCTGCTGTGATAAGACTAGATTGAGCTTCTATGTTTGTAGGTATTTTAAAGTATGAATTAGCCTAATAGAGACCTTGTAGAACATTTCACTTCTTGGTTTGTTAGGGCTTTTCCTAACCTGGTAGGAAAACTTGATTATCTTTGTTTTGGAGTTCCAGCATGGATAGTGAAGACCCACAAAATAATTAAAAAAAAAAAAAAAGAAGTGCTCTGAAGTAAAGGTGTGCCCTAAGTTGTTTTTACATTTGTGAATTATATTGACTGTAAGTCATTACTCAGAAAATATTCAGTTGTCTTATGCCACTCATTAAATTTTCATCTGAAGTCCTGAGATATGAGTTCCTAATTCTGTTGCAGTTTTTGAGGGTGCTTTTCATCTCTGATTAACTGTGACCTACCTGTGTCTTAGTGTCTCAGTTCTGTATTTCATACAGTGACTGTGCCTGTCTTACTCTACAGGGTTGTTGTGAGGATTCAGTGAGATAATATGTATATAAGTGCTTTGTAAATTGCAAGGCAAGTTATTTGTTCTCTACATTATTTGTTAGATCCAGGTAGGTTCCAGATAGAGTTCCTCATTATAAGAAATTATTTTTGTTGTTTCACAATTTAACTAGCATTTAAACATTGAGATGCCCATTCTATTGAGAATGCCACATATTGCCATATACAAAGAAATAGTAGTAGTAGTTTGCAAATTGTCATTGATTTATATTATTGCCAGTGAAATGTGTCATAAGGTCATCACCTTTAGTCATAAGTTTCACAGAGACCTTGTAGAAAATTCCATTGCTACATTACATAAAACGAAGAAAATCTTGAATTGAATAAAGCTATGTTTTTTCATATTGTAGCTGTAGTTTCCTTCATAATCTACAGAAAAGAAAAAAGAGCAGAGGAGTGGGTAATTCTAGTCTCTGCCTGTTTTTTTGTTTGTTTGTTTGTTTTTGGTTGTTATTGGGGTTTTTTGTTTATTTTCGGTCAGGGTTTCACTGTGTTTCTCAGGCTGGAGTGCAGTGGCATGATCAAGGCTCACTGCAGCCTCCATCTCTGGGGCTCAAGCAATTCTCCTGTCTCAGCCTTCTGAGTAGCTTGGACTGTAAGGCACACGCCACCATGCCTGGCTTATTTTTTGATTTTATGTAAAAATGGGGTCTTACTGTGTTACCCAGGCTGGTCTGGAATTCTTGGGCTCC
>NW_007249423.1:0-4783 GCF_000164805.1 Carlito syrichta | reverse complement strand
CTTTATAGATTTCCAGGAATTTTTACTAATTTCTCACAAATGCCTGCAAAAATCTTACTGTTAGAAGTAAAACTTATTGTGAAAAACAAATTCTTTTATCTTTACCATCGATTAATGCAAACATCTTTAGAAATGTCACTTTGAGCTGGGCTTAGTGGCTCAGCCTGTAATCTTGTGCCTTTGGGAGACCGAGGTGAGTGGATTGCCTGAGCCCGCAGGTTCGAGACCTCCCTGGGCAGTGAGACCTCATCTCTACAATAAATCAAAATATCAGCCGGGCGTGGTAGTGCATGCCTGTAATTCCGGCTACTGGGAAGGCTGAGCTGGAGGGATTGCCGGAGCCCAGCAGGTCGAGGCTGCAGTGGCCAGGAGCGGCCACTGCACTCCAGTCTGGGCGACAGTGAGACTCCAACTCAAAAAAATAAATAAATAAAGTGTACAATTCAGTGGTTTTTATTATATTTCCAGAGTTGTGCATCCATCACCACAATTTTAGAACTCTTTTTTTTGTACCCTGTTAGGAGCTATAAATCTTGAAGAAACAAATCACAGAGCACCTGAAAATAGGAAAAACGCTGGCTAAGAAAACTCTGGCATGTAGCGACCATGACGGAGGCAAAAGCCTCATGGAAAATCCGCTGGGTAAGAGAAAGATTCTAGCATATAGCGGCCATGTTGGAGGCAAGGCCCCATGGATCCTGTTTGACGGACTCTTTTGTTTCTTTAAGAAAGCATGCTCAAAATCATAATAAGATTTTTGAACTGTTACTAAAAACTTCAAATAAAACCTTGAGTTAATTGGACATGGTTAAAATATATAAAAGATTTATAGTGAGAATAATACTTTAAAATGTTTAAGTCTTTCTTTGCGAAGCTAGGTTTCTTTTTCCCAGGAGTTATTTTGAGAAGCTAACTTTAGACTGTTGGTTAGTGTATCGAAACCTTTTTAATTACAGCTTTGTTTTAGCTAGGTATACTGATAATAGAAGTACAGGCTGCCTACCCAAACTCCCTCGTTACATACAGTTTCTGCCTCAGGCTAGACTGGTTAGCAAGTGATTATGGCGATGGGATCTTTACACAATAGGCATGCCTAAGTTTGTAAGGAAATAGGTTTTAAAAATAGTTTGAGCTGGGCGTGGTAGCACATGCCTGTAATTCCGGCTACTTGGAAGGCTGAGGCAGAAGGATCGCTGAAGCCCAGCAGGTCGAGGTTGCGGTGGCCAGGAGCGGCCACTGCACTCCAGTCTGGGCGACAGTGAGACTCCAACTCAAAAAAAAAAAAAAAAAAAAAAAAAATAGTTTGATAAATTTAAGATGTTTTAACATTAGAAAAGAATAAATGTGTAGTTTGTAGTGATAAAAGATTTGTAATAAAATAGTTAAGGTTTAAGGATATGATCATAAGTTTATAAAATTGTTTTTAGTATATTTTTAGGATAAGAATGTAGCATTAATATAATTAATAGACAAGCATATAATTGGTTTGTTTTGAGAATAGTTAGAATGATGAATTATGGTTATAGTTGGGTGATTTTGGATTAGGATTTAAGAAATAGTGTGAGAATATGATTTATGAGATCATGGAAAGGTTAATAGAAAATGTAAGGTTATACATTAATAATAAGAATAATAGCCTTGAAGTTTAAGGTTATACACTGAATGATTTTGGGGAACAGTTTGTGAAACTAATGTAAGAATTAAGCATTTGTTACCTTAATGTACAATTGTTTGAAGTACGCATCATGAGAGTTGTAAGCCCCCAGCAGATGATTGTTTCTCTGCCGGAGGTTATAGAAAATGGTATATAAACTGGAGAGAGTTTGAATAAAAGTTGGAACGGTCTTGGCCAGACCTGACCCAGAAGAACTGCCTCAGAGTTTTTCTTCTTTGCCGTTTCCTGATTCCCCGATTCAGGCCCAACCCCCCTCGGTCAGAGCTGGTCTCCGACAGTACCCCAAAAGAAACTCTGTAAACGTTAGCAGTTACTGCCCATTAGCCCTTCTCCCCGGCCTCTGGAAGCCTCTAATCTAATTTTGGCAATCTCTGTGGATTTATCTTTCTTATATTGATGGAATCACATAATATGTGACTTTTTGTTTCTGACTTCTTACATTTAGCATAATATCTTGAAGGGTCATCCATGCTGTGCAATATGTCTGTGCTTCATTTCTTTTTATTGCCAAGTAATTTTCCTTTGTTTGTTGATACCACATTCTGTTTATCCATTCATAAGTTGACAGGCATTTCTGTTGTTTCCACACTTGGCTATTAGTGAATAATGCTGCTATGAATATTTGTGTATACATTTTTGAGCTGATGCATGTTTCCTTTCTCTTGGATGAATACTTAGGAGCGAAGTTGCTGGCTTATAGTTTCTTTGATTTAACATTTTGACACACTGCCAAAGTGTTTTTCAATACAGCTGCACTATTTTGCATTCTTTTTTTTTTTTTTTTGAGTTGGAGTCTCATCTCTCGCCCAGACTGGAGTGCAGTGGCCACTCCCGGCTACCGCAGCCTCGACCTGCTGGGCCCCGGTGATCCTTCGGCCTCAGCCTTCCAAGTAGCCGGAATTACAGGCATGCGCTACCACGCCCGCCTGATTTTTTTGATTTATTGTAGAGATGAGGTCTCGCTGCCCAGGCGGTTCTCAAACCCGCGGGCTCAGGCAATCCACTCACCTCAGCCTCCCAAAGGCGCGGGATTACAGGCTGAGCCACCGAGCCCGGCTTGGTAATTCTTTTTAGTCAGTTAATCACATGCATAGAGATGGCAAGAACTGTTCTATTCTGTGTATGTGTGTTTTATTGACTTACTTGTAATCAACTCATATTTAGCACTGTTGCTCTCAGAGATAAGGAGAAAATAAGTTGAAAACTGAAAAGTAGACCTGGGTGGCAAAAAGTAATGTAGAACGCCTGCTTTCAAGTATTTCAAGTCTATAAAAAGCAAAGAAGATTTATTATAAATATTTCCCAGATAGGTAAAATGTGGGCAGCAGATACCTTGAAAGTAAACAGTAAAAGCTTTTTATATGAGCATATATAAATATCCATGTGAAACAGAGGCAATCTATATCCTTCTCTTTATCTTTGTATATTTGCTGGGAGAAAGAATTTCAGAGATATCAATGTTAGTTAGGATTAACTACGTTTATTGCTATCATTTAACTGACTTCCCTGATATTTATTTATTTATTTATTTATTTATTTATTTATTTATTGAGTTAGAGTCTCACTCCATTGCTGGGAGAAAGAATTTCAGAGATATCAATGTTAGTTAGGATTAACTACGTTTATTGCTATCATTTAACTGACTTCCCTGATATTTATTTATTTATTTATTTATTTATTTATTTATTTATTTATTGAGTTAGAGTCTCACTCCATTGCCCAGACTGGAGTGCAGTGGCCACTCCCGGCCACCGCAGTCTCGACCTGCTGGGCTCCGGCGATCCTTCCACCTCAGTTTTCCATGTAGCTGGAACTACAGGAGCGCGCTACCACGCCCGGCTGATTTTTTGATTTATTGTAGAGATGAGGTCTCGCCGCCCAGGCGGGTCTCGAACCCGCGGGCTCAGGCAATCCACTCACCTCAGCCTCCCAACGGCGCGGGATTACAGGCTGAGCCACCGAGCCCAGCTTATTTTGCATTTCTACCAGCAGTGTATGAGGTTCTAATTTCTCCACATCTTCCCCAACACTTATCATTGCCTTTTAAATAATAGCCATCCTAGTGAGTATGAAGTGGTATGTCATTGTTGTTTTTATTTTTGTGTAATGTTCATATTTAATTAAGGATCTGTAAGGAAAAGGCAATAATTTAAAATGTCAGATCTGTTGTTTGTCCTTAAAAGTATAGTGCCAAAGTTGAACCTCAGTTTTCTTGTAAATTTTTTTTTTGAGTTGGAGTCTCACTGTGTCATCCAGACTGGAGTGCAGTGGCTGCTCCCGGCCACCGCGGCCTCGACCTGCTGGGCTCCGGCGATCCTTCCGCCTCAGCCTTCCAAGTAGCCTGAATTGCAGGCGTGCGCTACCATGCCTGGCTAATTTTTTTTTTTTTCTGATATATTGTAAAGATGAGGTCTCACCAAGTTGCCCAGGCTGTTCTCGAAGCCCTTGGCTCAGGCAGTCCTTCTCGCCTCGGCCTCCCAAAGTGCTAGGATTACAAACTTGAGCCACCGCACCCCGCCTTTTTTTTTTTTTTGGAGTCAGAGTCTCACTGTGTCATCTGGGCTGGAGTGCAGTGGCACACTCATGCTACCACAGCCTCGACATACTGGGCTCAGGTGATCCTTCTACTTCAGCCTTCCAAGTAACTGTAACCACAGGCATGCGCCACCACACTTGGCTAATTTTTGTTTATTGCAGAGACAAGGTCTTGCCATGTTGCTCAGGCTGGTTTTGAAGCCCTGAGTTCAGGCAATCCTCTCACCTCCGCCTCCCAAAGTTCTGGAATTACAAGTCACAGATTCTTTTTCAGGCTATTTCTTATTTCTTTTGCATGCTAGATTCATTTAGTAAGAAATTAGCCTCAGATAATTGTTAAACTGGTTCCTTCTCTTTGTTTTAGTGATAGATCAAATTACTATGGCCACTTGCTGCATCATCAGTAGATCTGCAACTCAGTAATGACTGTAGGTGACTATGAATAGTTTAATGACTTCATACCACTTCTTTGCTAGTAAGGTAATCATTAAAGGAATTAGTTGTCAAATACGACCTTTTCTAGAGCTGCACTGTCCAATAAAAGTACCATGTGAGGCACTTACGTAATTTAAA
>NW_007249422.1:4897-6504 GCF_000164805.1 Carlito syrichta | reverse complement strand
GATGTAACCAAGAATCAGGTTTTTGAAGGAGAAATCTGGGTAATGGGAGTGCTCACATGAAGAAAACTTAACTGCGGTTTGCTAAGTAAGAATAAAGAATCCGCGTTACTCAGGTCCTCAATCCCAAAGAAGCTTAAGGTTATCTTGCTATGGGCTAAACACGAATCATGGTATTTTCCAGCATGAATCTGGAAACTGGCCTCCTTATTTACAGAAACTACATGACCTTTTGCTAGGAAAGAGTAAGGAATCTGGGTTACACGAGTACTCACTCCTAAAAATCTATAGAGCATCTTGGAAACTTCTATAAAAAAACAGAGTTTCGAAGCAGGATGCATCTAATGAGAGTCCTAATATACAGGAAAATACACAGCCCCATGCAACGAAGAAAATGAATTGGGGTTATAGCAGTCCTTAAAATCAACAGGCCATCTACTGTGGATTAAAAAATAATCAGCGTTTAGAAGCTGGAACATAGGTAATTGCAGTCCGCCTATGCAGAATCTATATGATGTCTAGCTAAGGAGAACTAAGAAACCTATTTTAAACGGTTCGTCCATCACAATATCTACATGACATGTTGCTAATGCCAAAACAAAATCATGGTTTCCAGACAGGATTCTGGGGAAAGGGATTCCTCATATACAAGACCTTAAACGACCCCTCGGTATAAAAGAATAAGGAATATGTGATGCACTAGTCAGCAATCCGAAAAATTCTCACGGCGTCTTACTGCGGTATGAACAACAATCAAGGCTTCGAGCTCTTCTCATGTTTCTTTGATATTTGGCTTGTGGGTATTATGAATCAGCCATTTCAGGACTCCAGCAATATTCTGGTTCTCTTGAGAGTTGCAATCAGGTTTCTGGTAGTACAAATCCCTTAACATTCTCGGGAAAATTAAGGCCAGATTCCTGGAAATAAGTAACCTATTGCCGCAACTGGATGTAACATTGCTCTTAAGAAGAACTTGTTAATCCTTAAATTTCCGTTTGTACTTTATTTGTAGTGGCGCTGACGGTTTTGCAGTTGCCAAATACTTAGTACGAATTAATAAAAGTTAACCAGGATCCGTGGATTCCAGGTACCTAGGAAACATCTGTGCATCTTCATTTTTGTACACAGAGTTTTGGAATCCACATGGACAGGGAAAATCAGGGCATCTTGCCGAAAACGGAAAGGGAATCCGGTTCATGGAGTTCTCAATCGCCTAAATCTACAAAGTGTCTTGATCAGGTTTAATCAGCAATCTGTGCTTCTATGTCGCCTCATTTTTAGTGTGTGTTTTGAAGAGGGACCAGGAATCTTGCGTTCCAATTCCTCAAGAACTTTATGGGAGTCTTTCTCTTCATATCCAAGCAACTGGAATTCTAGGTCACCAAGAAATATCTTGGCGTCTTGCTCAGAATGGAGCAGGAATTTCAGTAATGGGAGTCCTCATATACAGAACACTACACGACCTATTACTATGGAACAATTAGGAATCTTGGTTACACGAGGCCCCCATCCCAAAACCCTACAGACCTTCTTTCTAAGAGACAACCACCACTCAGGTATTGAGAGTAGGAATCTGGATAATGGGAGTCCTCATATACAGGAAACTGCAC
>NW_007249422.1:0-4877 GCF_000164805.1 Carlito syrichta | reverse complement strand
ATCTAAACAAGGATCAAGCTTTCGACGCATGTATTTATGAACAGGAGTACTCATATACAGTTAGCCGCATGGCTGATGCTAAAAAGAAGGAATCTGCGTTATACGCATCCTCAGTCTGAAAATCTACAGGGCATCTTGCTGACGGCTATAGTAGAATCAGGGACTCGAGGCATGAATGTGGGTACTAGCAATACTCATATATAGGAAACTACATGGCCTCATGCTAATAAACAAGAGGAAATCTGTTTTCCACTGTTCCTTTATCAGTAAATCTACATGACTTCCTACTAAGGGCTAAGTATCAGGGTTTTGAAACAGGAATCAAGGGAAAGAGTGTCTGCACATACAGGCCACTACAGGGCCTCCAACTAAGTACGAATAAAGAATCATTGTTGTACACGCCCTCAATCCAAAAAATTCCCAGGTTGTCTGCTATAGGACAAACAAGAAACAGATCTTTGAGGTCCCCACATGATTCAGAGCAATTTTAAATGAGGATATTATGAATCGGTCATTTCAGGAATCCTGCAACATTCTGGTTCTCTTAAAATTTGTAAATAGTATTGGGCACTCCAAGTCTGTTAGCTTCCTCAGAACAATTAAGGCCAGATTACAGGACAAAAAGTATCTTCTTGCCATAATCAAATTTAACTCCGGTCTTAAGGTGAACCCTCTAATCCTTCACCTTCCATGTCTCTTGTGATTTTGAGAAGGGACAAGTATTTTGCACTTGCCAAATGTTTACAACGTACTTTTAATGGTAACCAGGAATCATGAAATCCACGAACCTAGGAAACTTCCGAGCATCTGTCTTTTGATATACTGAATTTAGAATCCAAATTGACAAGAAAAATCAGGGCATCTTACTAAGAATTAAAAGGAAATTCGGCTGTAGGAGTTCTCATTCTCCAGAATCTACAGGGACCCTTAATGAGGTTTAATCAGCAGTCTGGGCTTCTGGGGCCCTACATTTTCAGAGCTACTTGCCCCGTGGATAGGCTAAATCTGTCATTACAGATCCTCAAGGATTTGGCTCTAGAAATCCTTTTGTTTCCTTTGACCATCTATGACCATAATCATATACCCCAGAATCAAAAGGTATATTGGTACAAAATTCCTCGATTCAGGTGTCGTCAAACTACAGAAAATTCTTGTGGATGGGCAGGTAGGAATTGGGGTTTTGTCTTTGGAATATTCCACGTTTTCGGGAGGTCTTGTGTTGGGGAACAAGGAATCTTCGATTCCAGTTCCCAAAGAACATTATGGACGTCTTTCTCTTCATATCCACAAAACTGGAATTCTTGGTCTCCAGGAACTGTTTCGGCCTCCTGCAGAGTGAAGCAGGAAGCTGGGTAATGGAGTTCGTCATATAGAGGAAACTACACGTCATATTCGTAAGAAAGTATAAGAAATTTTCCTTATATAAGACCTCAATCCCCAAAACTAGATGTCGTCTGCCTAAGACGGAACCACGAATCAGGTTTCTGAAGTAGGTATCTGGGTAATGGAAGTCCTCACATAAAGGAAACATCACTGCCTATTGCTAAGTAAGAATAAGGAATATGCGTCACTCGGGTCCTCAATCCCATAAAAGCTGAAGGTCATCGTGCTATGGGCTAAACACGAATCATGGTGTTTTCGAGCATGAATCTGGAAAATGGAATCCTTATTTATAGGCAACTACATGACCTTTTGCTAAGAAGAATAAGGAATCTGCGTTACAGGAGTCCTCAATCCCAAAAATCTACAGAGCATCTTGGAAAGTTCTAAAATAATCAGAGTTTCAAAGCAGGATGTATCTATTGAGATTACAAATATACAGGAAAATACACAGCCACTTGCCAAGGGTGAAAAATATTGGGGTTATAACAGTCCTCAGGCCTTAAAATCAACAGGCCATCTGCTGTTGGCTAACCAAGAATCAAGTTTTAGTAGCGGGAACATAGGTAATAACAGTCCTCATATGCAGAATCTACATTATCTCTAGCTAAAGCGAACTAAGAAACCTATTTACATGGTTCCTCCGTCACAATATCCACATGATATATTGCTAATTGCAAAACAAGAATCAGGCTTTCCAAACAGGATTCTGGGGAAAGGGAGTCCTCATATACAAGACATTACATGGCCCCTAGCTAAAAAGAATAAGGAATCTTTGAAATACTATTCCACAATCGGAAAAATTCTCTGGGCATCTAGCTGCGGTATAAACAAGCATCTAGGCTTCGAGCTCGTCTCATGTGTCAGACATTTGGCTTGTGGGTATTATGAATCAATAATTTCATAACTCCAGCAACATTCTGTTCCTCTTGAGAGTTGTATTCGCGTATCTGGTAGTACAAATCTGTAAAGTTCCTCGGGACAATTAAGACCAGATTCCCGAAAAAAAAGTATCATATTGCCATATTTGGATGTAACATTGGTCTTAAGGTGAACTTGGATATCCTTAAATTTCCGTTTGTACTTTATTAGTAGAGGGACCGTGGGTTTTGCAGTTCCCAAATATTGAGTACGAATTATTAAAATGTAACCATTATCCATGGATTCCACGTCTCTAGTATACATCTGGGCATCTGTATTTTTGTACACAGGGCTTTGGAATACACATGAACAGGAAAATTCAGGGCATCTTGCTGAGAACGGCAAGGAAATACGGTTCTTGGAGTTCTCAATCCCCTAAATCTACAAAGTCTTTTGACAAGGTTTAATCAGCAATCTGGGCTTCTATGTCGCCACATTTTTAGTGTGTGTTTTGAAAAGGGACCAGGAATCTTGGGTTCCAATTCCTAAAGAACTTTCTGGGATTCTTTTTCTTGATTTCCATGCAACTGGATTTCTAGGACACTGGAAACAACTTGGCGTCTTGCTCAGAATGAAGCAGGAATTTCAGTAATGGGATTCCTCATATACAGAGCACTACACGACTTGTTATTACGGAAGAATAAGGAATCTTGTTTACACGAGGACTCCATCCCAAAAACCTACAGACCATCTTGCTAAGAGATAACCACCATTCAGGTTTTAGGAGAAGGAATCTGGATAATGGGAGTCCTCATATACAAGAAACTGCACTGTCTATTTCTAAAGGAGAAGATGGAATCTGGTTTACATGTGTCCTCCATCCCAATAAAATTTCAGGGTTTCTTGCTAAGGGCTAAACACGAATTTGGATTTTTGAAGCATTAACTAGAGAAATGACATACTCATGTACAGAAAAATGCACTGACACTTCCTAAGAAAGGATAAGAAATTTGGGTGACATGTTTTCTCCAACTCCAAAATAATATACGGCATCCCCCTAAGATGTAAACAAGGATCAAACTTTTGACTCACGTATCTGTGAACAGGAGTACTCATATACAGGTAACTGCACGGCTGTTGCTAAAAATAAGAAATCTGTGTTATACGAGCCTTCAGTCCTGAAAATCTACAGGGCATCTTGCTGACGGCTAAAGAAGAATCAGGGATTCTAGGCATGAATGTGGGTAATAGCCAACCTCATATACAGGAAACTACATGGCCTCTTGCTAATAAAAGAGAACAAATCTGTTTTCCACGGTTCCTCCTTCAAAAAATCTACATGACTTCTTACTAAGGGCTTAAAAAAGAATCAGGGTTTCGAAACAGGAATCAAGGGAAAGAGAGTCCTCACATACAGGACACTACATGACCTCCAACTAAGTACGAATAAAGAATCATTGTTGTACGTGCCCTCAATCCAAAAAATTCCCAGGTTTGTGCTATGGGACAAACAAGAAACAGATCTTCGAGCTCCCCAAATGTTTCAGAGCAATATAGCATTCCGATATATAGAATCGGTCATTTCAGGACACCAGCAACATTCTCGTCCTCTTAAAAGTTGTAAATGGTATTGGGAATTCCAAGGCATTTCTGTTCCTCAGAACAATGAAGGCAAGATTCCAGGACAAAAAGAATCTTCTTGCCATATTTGGATGTAACTTTGATCTAAAGGTGAACCTTGTAATCCTTCCCCTTCCGTGTCTCTTTTTATTTTGAGAAGGGACAAGGGTTTTACACGTTCCAATGTTTACTACATACTTGGAATGGTAACCAGGAATCATGGAATCCACGAACCTAGGAAACGTCTGGGCATCTGACTTTTGATATACTAATTTGGAATCCAAATCGACAGGAAAAATCAGGGCATCTTACTGAGAATTGAAAGGAAATCCGGTTCTAGGGGTTCTCATTTCCCTAACATACAGGGCCTCCTGATAAGGTTTAATCGGCAACCTGGGTTTCTGGGACCCTACATATTCAGAGCTACTTGCTCTGGGGATATGCTAAATCTGTCATGACAGATCCCCGGGATCTTTCTGGTCCTCTTGTTAGATGTAATCAAGGATTTGGCCCTAGAAATCCTTTTTTTTTCCTGGGACGCTCTACGTCCATAATCATATTCCCCAGAATCAAAAGGTGTATTTGTACCAAATTCCTCGATTCAGGTTAAATTAAAGTACAGAAAATTTGTGGGTGGGCAGGTAAGTATAGGGGTTTGGGTTTTGGAATATTCCATATTTTTGGGAGGTCTCGTGAGGGGAATCTGTAATATTGGATTCCAGTTCCCCAAGAACATTCTGGACGTCTTTGTCTTGATATCAAAAAAACTGGTACAATCGGTCACGAGGAGCTGTCTCGGCATCCTGCAGAGTGAAGTAGGAAACTGGGTAATGGTGGTCGTCATATACAGGAAATTACACGTCACATTGCTAAGGAAATATAAGGAATCTTCCTTATATGAGTCTTCAATCCCAAAAACTGCAGGCCGTCTTCCTAAGACGTAACAAAGAATCAGGTTTTTGAAGGAGAAATCTGGTTAACGGGAGTCCTCACATGAAGAAAACTTCACTGCGGTT
>NW_007249421.1:0-4912 GCF_000164805.1 Carlito syrichta | reverse complement strand
TGGCCCCTCTACAAATAAAGTACATATAAAAATATAAGGATTACCAAGTTCATCTTAAGACCAAAATTACATCCAAATACGGCGGTATGATACTTTTTTTCCGGTAGTTTGGCCTTAATTGTCCCGAGGAACTTAAGGGATTTGTAGTACCAGATATACGATTAGAAATCTCAAGAGTACAAGGATGTTGGAGTCCTGAAATGTCCGATTCATAATTCCCACAAGCCAAATATCTCTGAAACATGAGACGAGCTTGAATCCTTGATTCTTGTTCATACCACAGCAAGACACCCTGACAATTTTTCGTATTCTGGACTTGTGCATCACAGATTCCTTATACTTCTTTACCGAGTGGCCATGTAATGTCCTATATATGAGGACTCCCTTTCCCCAGAATCCTGTTTGGAAAACCTGATCCTTGTTTTGCCATTAGCAAGATGTCATGTAGATATTGTGATGGAGGAACAGAGTAAAAGATGTTTCTTAGTTCTCCTTAGTAAGAGATCATATAGATTCTGCATATGAGGACTGCTATTACCTATGTTCCAGCTTCTAAACCCTGATTCTTGTTTATACCAGGGCACATGGCCTGTTGATATTAAGGACTGAGAACTGCTATAACCCCGATTCTTTTTCTTCCTTGGCAAGGGGCTGTGTATTTTCCTGTATATTAGGATTCTCATTAGATACATCCTGCTTTGAAACTCTGATTCTTTTAGAACTTCCCAAGATGCTCTGTATATTTTTGGGATGAGGACTCGTGTAACCCAAATTCCTTATTCTTTCTTAGCAAAAGGTCATGTAGTTGCCTCTAAAAAATTACTCCATTTTTTAGATTCATTCTCTAAAACACAATGATTCGTGTTTAGCCCATAGCAAGATGACCTAAAGATTGTTTGGGATTGAGGACCTGAATAACGCAGATTCCTTATTTGTACTTAGCAATAGGCAGTGAAGTTTCCTCTATGTGAGGACTTCCATTACCCAGATTCCTACTTCAAAGACCTTATTCGTGGTTACCCCTTAGAAAGACGGCCTGTAGTTTTGGGATTGAGGACTCATATAAGGAAGATTCCTTATTCTTCCTTAGCAATATGACGTGTAGTTTCCGGTATATGATGACCTCCATTACCCAGCTTTCTGCTTCACTCCTCAGGATGACGAGACAGTTCCTGGTGACCGAGAATTCCAGTTTTTTGGATATCAAGAGAACGACGTCCATAAAGTTCTTTGGAAACGGGAATCCAAGATTCCTGGTTACCTTTCACAAGACCGCTCCAAAATGTGGAATCTTCCAAACCCAAAAACCCAATTCCAAACTGACCTTCCAGAAGAATTTTCTGTTTTGAGGTCACAAGAGTTGATGAATTTTGTACCAATATGCCTTTTGATTCTGGGGAATATGATTATGGTCGTCGATAGAGCGTTGATTACAACTAACAAGAGGACCAGAATATTTCTGAGGGTCTGTAATGACAGATTTAGCGTATCCACGGAGCAAGGAGCTCTGAAAATGCAGGTATCCAGAAGCCCACATTGCTGCTTAAACCTCACCAAGAGGCCCTGTAGATTCCGGAAAATGAGAAATCCTAGAACCGGATTTCCTTTACGTTCTCAGTAAGATGACCAGATTTTTCCTGTCATTGTGGATTCCAAACTCAGTATATCAAAAGACAGATGCCCTGCAGTTTCCTAGGGACGTGGATTCTATGATTCCTGTGTACCTTTAAAAATACGTACTAAACATTGACAACTGCAAACCCCTTGTCCTGTGTCAAAATAAAAAGAGACACGAAAGGGGAAGGATTACAGGGTTCACCTTAATAACAGAGGTACATCCACATATGGCAAGAAGATTCTTTTTGTCCTGGAATCTTGCCTATATTGTTCTGAGGAACCTAACGAACTTGGAGTGCCCAATATCCGTTTACAATTTTAAGAGGACCAGAATGTTGCTGGAGTCCTTAAATGACCGATTCATAATATCCGCATACTAAATTGCTCCAAAACATTTGGGGAGTTTGAAGCTCTGCTTCATGTTTGTCGCATAGCAGACACCTTAAGAATTTTTTGGATTGGGGAAGCGTACAGCAAAGATTCTTTATACGTACTTAGTTGGAGGCCGTGTAGAGTCCTGTATGTGTGGACTCTCTTTCCCTAGATTTCTGTATCAAAACCCTGATTCTTATTTAGCACTTAGTAAGACGCTATGTAGATTTTTTGATAGACGAACTGTGGAAAAGAGATTTCTTCTTTTTCTTAGTAAGAGGCCATGTAGTTTCCTGTATATGAGGATTAATATTACCCACATTCATGCCTTGAAACACTGATTCTTCTTTAGCCCTCAGCAAGATGCCCTGTAGATTTCAGGACTGAGGACTTGTATAGCACAGATTCCCTATATTTAACAACAGCCGTGCAGTTGCCTGTATATGAGTACTCCTGTTCACAGATATATGCGTTGAAAGCATGATTCTTGTTTAGATCTTAGGAAGACACCATGTACTTTTAGGGGATTGAGAAAACATGTCACCCAGATTCCTTATTCTTTATAGGAAAAGTCAGTGCAGTTGCCTGTAGAAGAGGATTTAATTTCGTCGGTTATGCTTCAAAAACCCAAATTTGTGTTTAACCCTTAGCAAGACACCCTGAAGTTTTTTGGGGGATGGAGGACACGTGTAAACATGATTCCTTATTCTCCTTTAGCAATACACAGTGCAGTTTCCTGCATATGAGGACTGCCATTATACACATTCCTACTCCCAAAACCTAAATGTTGGTTACCTCTTAGCAAGATGCTCTGTAGGTTTTTGGGATGGAGGACTCGTGTAAGCAAGATTCCTTATACTTGCGTAGCAACAGATCGTGTAGTGTTCTGTATATGAGGACTCCCATTACTGAAATTCATGCTTCATTCTCAGCAAGACGCAAAGATATTTCCTGGTGACCTAGAATTCCAGTTGCTTTGATATCAAGAGAAAGACTCGCATAAAATTCTTGAGGAATTGTAACCCAAGATTCCTGGTCCGTTTTCAAAAGACACACTAAATATATGGCGACATAGATGCCCAGATTGCTGTTTAAACCTTATCAAGAGACCTTGTAGTTTTAGGCAATTGATAACTCTATGAAACGGATTCTCTTTACGTTCTCAGGAAGATGCCCTGATTTTCCCTGTCCATGTGGATTCCAAAGGTCTGTATACACAATGTAGATGCCCAGATGTTTCCTAGGGACGTGGATTCCCTGAATCCTCGTTACATTTTAATAAATCGTAATAAATATTTGGCAACTAGAAAACCCTCGGCCCCTCTCCAAATAAAGTACAAACGGAAATTTAAAGATTACTAAGTTCATTTTTAGAACAAAGTTACATCCAAATACGACAAAATGATTCTTTTTTTCCGGGAATTTGGCGTTAATTGTCGCAGGAAACTTGGAGACTTGTACTACCTGATACCAGATTACAACTTTCAAGAGGACCAGAATGTTGCTGGAGTCCTGAAATGACTGATTCATAATACCCACAAGCCAAATATCTCTGAAACATGAGACAAGCTTGAAGTCTTGATTCTTGTTTATACCGCAGCAAGACGCCCTGAGTATTTTTCCGATTGTGGACTAGTTTATCACAGATTCCTTATTCTTCCTTAGCGTGGGGCCGTGTAATGTCCTGTATATGAGGACTCCCTTTCCCCAGAATCCTGTTTGGAAACCCTGATTATTGTTTTGCCATTAGCAAGATGTCATGTACATATTGGGATGGAGGAACCGTGTAATACAGGTTTCTTATTTATCCTAAGTTAGAGATTGTGTAGATTCTGTATAGGAGGACTGCTATTAACTATGCTCCAACTTCTAAACCCTGATTCTTTTTTAGACCACAGTAGATGGACTGTTGATTCTTAGGACTGAGGACTGCTATAACCCTGATTATTTTTCTTCCTTGGCAAAGTGCTGTGTATTCTCCTGTATAATAGGACTCCCATTAGATACATCCTGCTTCAAAACTCTGATTCCTTTTTAGCACTTTCCAAGATGCTCTGTAGATTTTTGGAATTGAGGACTCATGTAACCCAGATTCCTTATTCTTTCTTGACCACACGTCATGGAGTTGCCTGTAAATAAGGACTCCATTTACCAGATTCATACTCGAAAACACCATGATTCGTGTTTAGCCCATAGCAAGACGATCTGAATTTTTTTTTCTGATTGAGGACCCGAGAAATGCAGATTCCTTATTCTTACTTAGCAATAGGCAGCGAAGTTTCCTGTATGTGAGTATTCCCATTACCCAGATTCCTACTTCAAAACCTGATTTGTGGTGACCTCTTAGTTTATGGCCTGTAGTTTTTGGGATTGAGGACTCATATAAGGAAGATTCCTTATACGTCTTTAGCAATATGACATGTAGTTTCCTTTATAAGACGACCTCCATTACCCAGCTTCCTGCTTCACTATGTAGGATACCGAGATGGTTTCTGGAGACCGAGAATTCCAGTTTTTTGGATATCAAGAGAAAGACGTCCATAATGCTCTTTGGGAACTGGAATCCAAGATTGCTGGTTCCCCTTCAAAACACGTCCGCAAAATGTGGAATCTTCCAAACCCAACATAACAATTCCTACTTGCCCATCCACAAGAATTTTCTGTACTTTGAGGTCACCTGAATTGAGGAATTTTGTAAAAATATACCTTTGATTCTGGGGAATATGATTATGGTCATAGATTTTCCCAGGAAACAAAAGGACTTCAAGGGCCAGATCCTTGATTACAACTAACAAGAGGACCAGAAATATCCTGAGGATCTTTACTGACAGATTTAGCATATCCACGGGGCAACTGGCTCTGAAAACGGAGGGACGCAGAAGCCCAGATTGCTGATTAAACCTTATCAAGAGGCACTGTAGGG
>NW_007249420.1:0-6916 GCF_000164805.1 Carlito syrichta | reverse complement strand
GGACGTGGAATTCATGACTCTTGGTTACCTTTAAAAATACGTACTAAACATTTGGCAACTGCAAAACACTTGTCCCCTCTCAAAATAAAAAGAGAAACGGAAGGGGAAGTATTACAGGGTTCACTTTAAGACCAGAATTACATCCAAATATGGCAAGAAGATTCTTTTAGTGCTGGAATCTGGCCTTAGTCTTTCCGAGGAACCGAACGGACTTGGAGTGCCTGATATCCGCTTACAACTTTCAAGGGGACCAGAATGTTGCTGGAGTCCTGAAATGACCGATTCACAATATCTGCATGCTAAATTACTCTGAAACATTTGGGGAACTCGAAGCCCTGTTCATTGTTTGTCCCATAGAAGACACCCTGGGAATTTTATGGATAGAGGACTCATACAACAAAGATTCTTTATTCTTCCTTAGTTAGAGGCTGTGTAGTGTCCTGTATATGAGGATTCACTTTCCCTAGATTCCTGTTTTGAAACCCTGATTCCTGTTTATTCCTCTGTAAGACGTCATAGAGATTATTTTATAGAGGAACCATGGAAAACAGATTTCTTCTTGTTTCTTAGCAAGAGACCATGTAGTTTCCTTTATGTGAGGATTGCTATTACTCACATTCATGGCTCGAATCCATGATTCTTCTTTATCTGTCAGCAAGATGCCCTGTAGAGTTTCAGGACTCAGGACTCATATAACCCAGATTCCTTATTTTTAGAAACAGCCATGCACTTGCCTGTATATGAATACTTCCTTTCCCAGATACATGCGTCGAAACACTGATGCATGTTAGGACCTTAGGAAGACGTCATATAGTTTTTTGGGGATTGAGAACACATGTCACCCAGATTCCTTATTATTTCTTAGAAAAGTCTGTGCAAATACCTGTCTATAAGGATTTCATTTCCCTAGATTATGCGTCAAAAACCCAAATTCGTGTTTAGCCTTTAGCAAGAAACCCTGAAGTTTTTTTTGTGATTGCGGACACGTGTAAACCAGATTCCTTATTCTTCCTTAGTAATAGACACTGCAGTTTCCTGTGTATGAGGACACCCATGATCCAGATTCCTACAGTCAAAACCTGATTTTAAGTTATCTCTTAGCAAGACGCTCTGTAGGTTTTCGGGATGGAGGACTCGAGTAACTAAGATTCCTTATTCT
This sequence comes from Carlito syrichta, assembly GCF_000164805.1. NCBI lineage: Eukaryota > Metazoa > Chordata > Mammalia > Primates > Tarsiidae > Carlito > Carlito syrichta. The sequence goes on along the minus strand of NW_007249420.1, from coordinate 5,757 downwards.
TCTAGAGGAACAGGTCGTGTAGTGTTCTGTATATGAAAACTCCCATTAATTAAATCCCTGCTTCATTCTCAGACACTCACGAGGCATTTCTTGGTGACCTAGAATTCCAGTTGGTTGGATATCAAGAGAAAGACTCCCGTAAAGTTCTTGTGGCATAGGAACCCAAGATTCCTGGTTCCCTTTTCAAAAAAACACACTAAAAATGTAGCAACATAGAAGCCCAGATTGCTGATTAAACCTTATCAAGAGAACTTCCAGATTTAGGCGATTGAGAACTCCAAGAACCGCATTCCCTTTCCGTTCTCAGCAAGATGGCTTGATGTTCCCTGTCTATGTGGATTCGAAACTCTGTATACAAAAATGCATATTCCTAGGTGTTTCCTAGGGACGTGGAATCCATGATTCCTGGTTACATTTTAATAATTCATACAAAATATTTGGCAACTGCAAAACCATTTGTCTCTCTCCAAATAAAAGTACAACCGAAATTTAAGGATTTAATTTCCTTTATATGAAGACTACTATTACCCACATTCACGCCTCCAATTCTGATTCTTCTTTAGCCGTCAGCAAGATGCTGTCTAGAGTTTCAGGTCTGAGGACTCGTATAGCCCAGATTCCTTATTTTTAGAAACACCCGTGCACTTGCCTGTATATGAGTACTCTCTTTCCCAGATACATGCATCGAAACCCTGATGCTTGTATAGACCTTTGGAAGAAGCCGTGCAGTTTTTTGGTATTGAGAACACATGTCACACTGATTCCTTATTCTGTCTTACAAAAAGTCGGTGAAGTTGCCTGTATATGAGGATTTCATTTCCCTAGATTATGCTTCAAAAACCAAAATTCGTGTTTAGGCCTTAACAAGAAACACTGAGTTTTGTTTCGGGATTGCGGACACGTGTAAACCAGATTCCTTGTTCTTCCTTAGCCATAGACAGTGCAGTGTCCTGTATATGAGGACACCCATTATCCAGATTCCTACTGAGAAAACCTGATTGATTTATATCTCTTAGCAAGACGCTCTGTAGGTTTTTGTGTTGGAGGACTCGTGTAACCAAGATTCCTTATTCTTCCATAGCAACAGGTCGTGTTGTGTTCTGTCCTTGAGACTCCCATTAATGAAATTCCTGTTTCATTCTCAGCAAGACGCTGAGACATTTCCTGGTGACCTAGAATTCCAGTTGCTTGGATATCAAGAGAAAGACTCCCATAAAGTTCTTGTGGAATAGAAACCCAAGATTCCGGGTTCCTTTTCAAAAGACACAATAAAAATATGGCAACATAGAAACCCAGATTGCTGATTAAACCTTATCAAGAGAACTTGTCGATTTAGGCAATTGAGAACTCCAAGAAGCACATTGCCTTTCCGTTCTCAGGACGATGCCATGATTTTCCCTTTCAATGTGGATTCCAAAACTCTGTATACAAAAGGGCAGATTCCCAGATGTTTCTTAGGGAGGTAGAATCCATAATTCCTGGTTACATTTTAATAATTCGTACTAAATATTTGTCAACTGCAAATTCTCGGCCTGTCTCGAAATAAAAGTGCAAACGGAAATTTAATGATTACCAAGTTCACCTTAAGACCAGAGTTACATTCAAATATGGCAAGAAAATAATTTTGGTCCAGGAATCTGGCCTTAGTTGTCCAGAGGAACCTAAGGGATTGTCCTACCAGATACCCATTTACAACTAACAAGAGGACCAGAAAGTTCCTATGGATCTGTAATGACAGATTTTGCATATCCACGGAGCATGTAGCTCTGAAAAATGGAGGGATCCTGAAACCCAGATTGGTGATTAAAACTTATCAAGAGGCCCTGTAGATTCCGGTTAAGGAGAACTCGTAGAACTGAATTTCTTTTTCGTTCTCAGCAAGATGCCCTGATTTTCCCTGTTGATGTGGATTCCAAACTCTGTGTACAAAAAGACAGATATCCAGAATTTTCCTAGGGACGTGGAATCCATGATTCTTGATTACCTTTAAAAATACGTACTAAACATGGGGCAACTTCAAAACCCTTTTCCCCTTTCAAACTAAAAAGAGTAACTGAAGTGGGTGGATACAGGGTTCACCTTAAGGCCTGAGTTACATCCAAATATGGCAAGAAGTTTCTCTTTGTGCTGAAATCTGGCCTTAGTTTTTCTGAGGAAACTAATAGACTTGGAGTGCCCGATACCTGTTTACAACTTTCAAGAGGACCAGAATGTTGCTGGAGTCCTGAAATGACAGATTCGTAATATCTGCATGCTATATTGCTCCAAAATATTTGGGCAGCTCGAGCCCTGTTTCTTGTTTCTCCCATAGCAGACACCCTGGAAATTTTATGGATAGAGGATGCGTAAAACAAAGACTCGTTATTCTGTTTTAGTTAGAGGCTGTATAGTGTCCTGTATATGAGGATTCTCTTTCCCTAGATTCCTGTTTCAAAACCCTGATTCTTGTTTAGTCCTTAGTAAGACGCCATGTAGATTTTTTGATATAGGAACAGTGGAAAACAGATTTCTTCTTTTTTCTTAGCAAGAGGCCATGCAGTTTCCTGTATATGAGAACTGCTCTTACCCACATTCATGCCTCGAATCCCTGATCCTTCCTTAACCGTCAGCAAGACGCACTGTAGAGTTTCAGGACTGAAGACTCGTATAACCCAGATTCCTTATTTTTATCAACAGTCGTACAGTTGCCGGTAGATGAGTACTCCCTTTCCCAGAAAAATGCGTCGAAAACCTGATGCTTGTTAGGACCTTAGGAAGACGCAGTGTAATTTTTTGGGGATTGAGAACACATGTCACCCAGATTCCTTATTCTTTCTTACGAGAAGTCTGTGTAGATAACTGTATATGAGGATTTCATTTCCCTAGATTATGCTTCAAAAACCCAAATTCGTGTTTAGCCCTTAGCAAGACACCCTGAGGTTTTTTTCGGAATTGCGGACACGTGTAAACCAGATTCCTTGTTTTTCCTTAGCAATAGACACTGCAGTTTCCTGTGTATGAGGACACCCATTATCCAGACTCCTATTCCCAAAACCTGATTGGAAGTTATCTCTTAACAAGATGCTCTGTAGGTTTTTGGGATGGAGGACTCGTGTAACTAAGATTCTTTATTCTTCTAGAGCAACAGGTAGTATAGTGTTCTGTATATGAGGACCACCACTATTGAAATTCCTGCTTCATTCTCAGAGACAGGCCGAGGCATTTCCTGGTGACGTAGAATTCCAGTTGCTTGGATATCAAGAGAAAGACTCCCATAAAGTTCTTGTGGAATTGTAATCCAAGATTCCTGTTTCCCTTTCCAAAATAAACACTAAAAAATGGCGACAGAGTATCCCATATTATGGATTAAACCTTATCAAAAGAACTTCTAGATTTCGGCGATTTAGAACTCCAAGAACCGGTTCCCTTTCCGTTCTCAGCAAGATGCCCTGATCTTCCCTGTCTATGTGGATTCCAACACTCTGTATACAAAAATGTAGATTCCCATATGTTTCCTAGGGACGTGGAATCCATGATTCCTGGTTACATATTAATAATTCGTATTAAATATTTGGCTACTGCAAAACCATCGGACTCTCCCCAAATAAAAGTAAACACGTAAATGTAAGGTTTGCCAAGTTCATCTTAAGATCAGAGTAACAGCAAATACGGCAAGAAGATAATTTTGTTCCGGGAATCTGGCCTGGGTTTTCCCTAGGACCCTAAGGGACTTGTACTGCCAGATACCCGTTTACAACTCTCAAGGAGACCAGAATGTTGCTGGAGTCCTGAAATGACTGATTCATAATACCCACAAATCAAATATCTCTGAAACATGAGACGAGCTCGAAGCCCTGATCCGTGTGTATCCCGTAGCAAGACACACTGAGGATTTCTTGTATCGGAGACTAGTGTATCACAAATTCCTTTTTCTTCCTGAGTGAGGTGCCATTTATTGTCCAGTATATGAGGGTTCCGTTTCCCCAGAATCCTGTTTGGAAACCCTGATTCTTGTTTAGTCCTCAGCAAGATGTCATATAGATATTGTGATGGAGGAATCGTATAAACAAATTTCTTATTTCTCCTTAGCAAGAGATCATGTAGACTCTGTATATGAGGCCCACTATTACGTATTTTGGAGCTTCTAAATCCTGATTCTTGTTTAGCCCACAGCAGATTGCCTATTGAGTTTTAGGACTGAAGACGGCTATAACCCTGATTCTTTTTCTTCCTTGGCAAGGGGCCGTTTATTTTCCTGAATAGTAGGCTTCTCCTTAAATTGATCCTGATTCGAATCTATGAATCTTTTTAACCCATTCCAAGATAACTTGTAGATTTCTGGGATTGAGCACTCGTGTAACCCAGATTCCTCATTCTTTCTTACAAAAAGGTCAAGTAGTTGCCTGTATATAAGGACTCCATTTCCCCACATTCATGCTTCAAACACCCTGATTCGTGTTAGACCATAGCAAGACGTCCTGAAGTTTTTTTGGGATTGAGGACACGATTAACGCAGATTCCTAATTCTTACTTAGCAATAAGCAGTGAAGTTTCCTGTATGTGAGGACTCCCATTACCCAGATTCCTACTTCAAAAACCTGATTCGTGGTTTCCTCTGAGGAAGAAGGCCTGTAATTTTTGGGATTTAGGTCTCATGTAACAAAGATTCCTCATACTTCCTTAGCAATATGTCGTGTAGTTTCCTGTATATGATGACTCCCATTAGCCAGATACCTGTTTCACTCTGCTGGATGCCGAGACAGTTCCTGGTGACCTAGAATTCCAGTTGTTTTGATATCAAGAGAAATACTCCCATAATGTTCTTTGAGAGCTGGAATCCACGATTCCTGATTCCTCTTCACAAGACCTACACAAATTGTGGAATCATCAAAACACAACAACCCAATTCCGACCTACCTGCCCACAAGAATTTTCTGTAGTTTGAGGTCACCTGAATCGAGGGATTTTGTACCAATATGCCTTTTTGTTCTGGGTAACATGATTATGGTCATAGATATTCCTAGGACACAAAGTATTTGTAGGGCCAGATCCTTGATTAAAACTAACAAGAGCACCAGAAAGTTCCTGTGGATCTTTAATGACAGATTTAGAAAATCCACAGAGCACGTATCTCTGAAAAATGTAGTGACCCAAAAGCCCAGATTGATGATTAAACCTTATCAAGAGGACCTGTTGATTCCCTTTCATGAAAATTCTTAGACTGGATTTCCTTTTCGTTCTCAAAAAGATGCCCTGATTTTCCCTGTTGATGTGGATTCCAAACACTGTATACAAAAATGCAGATGCCCAGAAGTTTCCTAGGAACGCGGAATCCATGATTCCTGGTTACATTGAAAAATACATACTAATCATTTGTCAACTGCAAAACCCTTGACCACTCTAAAAATTAAAAGGGAAATGGAAAAGGAATGTTTACAGGGTTGACCTTAAGACCAGAGTTACATGCAAATATAGCAAGAAGATTCGTTTTATTCTGGAATCTGGCCTTAGTTGTTCAGAGGAACCTAATTGACTTGGAGTGCCCAATATCCGTTACAATTTTCAAGAGGACCAGAATGTTAATGGAGTCCTGAAATGATCGATTTGTAATATTCGAATGCTAAATTGCTCCGATCCATTTCGGGAGCTCAAAGCCGTGTTTCTTGTTTGTTCCATAGCCCAAACCCTGGGAATTTTTTGGATTGAGGACTCGTACAAAAAAGATTCTTTATTCTTCCTTAGTTAGAGGCCGTGCAGTGTCCTTTATATGAGGACTCT
>NW_007249419.1:0-4883 GCF_000164805.1 Carlito syrichta | reverse complement strand
CATTCCATTCCATTCCATTCCATTCATTCCACTCCTTTACATTCCTCATTTCTCCATCCCATTCCATTCTATGCCATTCCATTCCACTCCTCTTCATTCCATTCCATTCTATTGTATTCACCTCCACTACATTCCATTCCACTCCTCTCCATTCCATTCTTTTCCTCACCATTACATGACATTCTTTCCACTCCTTTACATTCCTTTCCATTTATCCATTCCATTCCAGTCTATTCCATTCCATTCCATTCCACTCCACTACATTCCATTACCCTCAAATCCATTCTATTCCATTCCTGTCCATTTCATTCTAGTCCATTACATTCATTCCACTGAATTCAATTCCATTCCTCTCCATTCCATTCCATTCCATTCCATTTATGGCCTATACTGATCCATTCCACTCCATCCACTCAATCCCATTCATCTCCATTCCATTCCATTCCACTCCTTTTCATTCCATTCCACCACACTCCATTCGGTTCTTCCCCACTCAATTCCGTTACTTTCTTCTCCATTCCATCCGCTCCACTCCATTCCTTACAATTCCTTTACATACTTCTCCATTCCATTCATTACATTCCAACCTCTTCTCCTCCACTACATTCCATTCCACTCCAGTCCATTGCATTCCATTCCACTCCTTTCCATTCCATTCCATTCTACTCCATTCCATGGCATTCTATTTCATTTATCTCCATTCCATTTCCTTCCATTTTCATTCATTCATCTCCAAACAATTTCTCTCCATTCCTCTATATTCAATTCCATTCCATTCATTTACATTCCATTCCATTCCATTCCTCTACATTACAATCCATTGCCCCCAAACTCCTTTCATTTCCATTCCATTCCATTGCACTCCATCATCTCCATTTCTTTCCATTCCATTCCTCTACATTGTTCTCCATTCCAATCTATTCCATTCCATCCCTCTATTCCATTTCATTCCATGCTCTCCATTCCTTGCAATTCTTCCCTCTCCATTCCATTCACTTCCACTCCGTCCATCTCTATTCCATCACTATCCATTCAATGTCTTCCATTCCTCTCCATTTCATTCCATTCCATTCCACTCAATTCCATTCCCATTCACTCCATTCCATTCCACTCCATTGTATTCCATTTCATTCCATTTCCTTCCATTTGCTACATGCAATTTCATGTCACCCCATTCCTTTCCATTCTATTCCATTCCTCTCTTTTCCATTCCACTCAATTCAATTCCATTGCATTCTTTTCCATTCCATCCCATTCATTTCCATTCCATTCCTTTCCTTTCCTCTCCATTCCATGCCATTCATTCCACTCCTTTCCATTCCTTTCCATTTTTCCATTCCATTATATTCCAATCTATTCCATTCTATTCCATTACACTCCACTACATTCTATTCCACTCAAATCCATTCCATTCCATTCCTGTCCATTTCATTCTAGTCCATTCCATTCATTCCACTGCATTCCATTCCATTCTATTCCATTCCATTCCTCGGCATTCCATTCCATTCCTCTCCATTCCATTCCATTCCATTCCTCTCCTTTCTACCCCATTCCATTCCATTCCTTTCCTCTCCTTTGCATTTCATTCAATTCCATGCATTTCATTACTCTCCATTCCAATCCATTTCATTCTTCTCCATTCCATTCCATTTCATTCCATTCCTCTCCACTCTACTCCACTCCATTCTATACCATTCAATTCCATTCCCCCCATTCCGTTTCTTTCCACTCCATTCCAATCCATTCCTGCCCATTCCTTTCCACACCACTCGAATCCATTACAATTCATTCATTCCATACCATTCCATTTTCCTTCATTCCATTCTTCTCCTTCCTTCTCCATTCCATTCCATTCCATGTGCTTCTGTTCCTCACCATTCTATTCCTCTCCATTCCATTCCATTCCTTTCCCCACGTTTCATCCCATTCCAATCCATTTCTTTCCATTCCTCAACATTCCATACCAATCCTTTTCATTCCAATCCATTCCTCTCCATTCAAATCCATTCCATTTATGGACTATTCTGATCCATTCCACTCCATTCCATTTCATCCATTCAATCCCATTCATCTCCACTCCATTCCATTCCTTTCCTTTTCATTCCATTTCATTTCATTCCTTTCCTTTCCATTCCATTCCATTCCATTCTATTCCACCACACTCCATTCAGTCCCTACCCACTCAATTCCCTTACTTTCCTCTCCATTCCATCCGTTCCATTCCATTCCATACTAATCCTTTCTGTACTTCACCACTTCATTCATTGCATTTCATTCTCTTCCCCTCCACTATATTTCATTCCACTCCTGTCCTTTGCATTCCATTCCACTCCATTCCATTCTACTAAATTCCATACCATTCTATGACATTCCTCTCCTTTCAAATTCTTTCCATTCTCATCCATTCTTCTCCAAACCATTTCTCTCCATTACTCTGTATTCTATTTAATTCCATTCATGTCCATTCCATTCCTCTACATTTCAGGCCATTGCACTCAATTCCTTTCCATTCCATTCTTTTCCATTGCATTCTTTTCCACTCCATTTCTCTCAATTCCATTCCTCTCCATTCCTCTCAATTTCAATCCTTTCCATTCTATCCCATTACATTCGATTCTTCTATTCTATTACACTCCATTCCATTCCATGCTATTCCATTTCTTCCAGTTCCTTCCCTCTCCATTCCTTTCAATTCCATTCTGTTCCTCTCCATTCCATCCCTATCCATTCCATTTCTTCCCTTTCCTCTCCATTCCGTTCAATTCCATTCCAAACCAAACCATTCATTTCCTCCCAGTTCCATTCCTCATCACTTCATTCCATTCCACTTCATTGCATTCCATTCCATTCTATTTCCTTCCATTTCTTACATTCAATTCCATGTCCCCATTCCATTCCATTCCTCTCCTTTACATTCCATTAAATTCCATTCCATTCCATTTTTCTCCATTCCATTCCATTTAATTCCATTCCGATCCTCTCCATTCCATTCCATTCTTTTTAATTCTTCCGCTTTCCATTTCTCTCCATTCCATTCCATTCCACCCCTTCCTTCTCATTCCGTTCCATTCCATTCCATTCCATTCAAATCACTCCATTCCATTCCATTCCATTTCTACATTCCATTCCTTTCCATTCCATTCCATTTCATTCCATTCCACTCCACTACATTCCTTTGCACTCTTTTCCTTTTCATTCCATTCCTCTCCATTCCATTCCATTTCATTCCATTCACTCCACTCCTTTCCATTCCATTCAATTTCTCCAATCCGTTACTTTTCTTCCACTACACTGCTTTCCATTCCATTCCACTCCATACCTTTCCATTACTCCATTTCATTATAGTACATTCCATTCATTCCACTACATTCCATTCCATTCCATTCCGTTCCATTCAATTTTATTCATCGCAATTCCATTCCATTCCATTCCTATCCAATCCATTCCATTCCATTCGTCTCCATTCCATTCCATTCCTCTCCATTCGATTTCTATCGTTTTCTGCATATTCCAATCCAATCCATTGCATTCCATTCCATATCTCTCCATCCCATTCCATTGCACTCTATTCACTCCATTCCATTCCATTCCTTTTCATTCCTCTCCATTCCATTCCACTCCATTCCATTCAATTCCATCTCTCCCCATTCCTTCCCATTCCTCTCCAATCCATTCCATTCCATTCCTACACTTTCCATTGCCTTAATCTCTATTCAATTCCATTACCCTCCTTTGCACTCCATTCCATTCCATTCATTTCCATTTCATTGCATTGCATTACTCTCCATTCCAAACCATTTCATTCGTCTCCATTCCATTCCATTCCAATCCATTCCACTACAGTCCACTCCATTCCATTCCATTCAACTAAATTCCCCCCATTCAATTTCTTTCCTCTCCATTCCAATCCATTCGGCCCCATTTCATTCCACTCCATTCCTTTCCATCACATTTCATTTCATTCCATAGCATTCTATTCTATTCCATTGCTCTTCATTTCATTCCTTCCCTTCCTCTCCATTCCATTCCATTCCATGCTCTTCCATTCCTCACCATTCTATTCCTCTCCATTCCATTCCATTTCTTTCCTCTTCATTGCATTTCATTCCACTCCTTTCGTTTCCAATCCTTGACAATTGATACCATTCCTTTTCAGTCCAATTCATTCCTCTCCTTTCAAATCAATTCCATTTATGGACTATTATGATCCATTCCACTCCATTCCATTCCATCCATTCAATCCCTTTCATCTCCATTCCATTCCATTCCACTCTATTTCATTCCATTCCTCTCCTTTCCATTCCATTCCTTTCCACCACACTCCATTCCGTTCCTCTCCACTCAATTCCATTACATTCCTCTCCATTCCATCCGTTCCATTGCATTCATTTCCATTCCATTCATTTCTTTCCACTCCCTTCCCCTCCACTACATTCCATTCTTACCAGTCCATTGCATTTCATTCCACTCCTTTCCATTCCATTCCATTCTGTTTCATTCCATATCATTATATTTCATTTATCTCCATTCCATTTCCTTCCATTCTCATCCATTCGTCTCCAAACATCTTGTTTCCATTCCTCTATATTCAATTCCATTCAATTTTGATCAATTCCATTCCGTTCCATTCCTCTACATTACAAGCTATTGCACTCAATCTCCTTGCCATTCCATCCCATTCCATTGCATTCCATCCTATCCTTTTCTTTCCATTCCTTTCCTCTACATTCCTCTCCATTCCAATCTATTCCATTCCATTCCACTGCAATCTATTCCATTCCTCTATTCCACTCCATTCCATTCCATTCCAGGCCATTCCATGCTATTCCATTCCTCGCAATTCTTCCCTCTCCATTCCATTCAATTCCATTCCACTCCTCTCC
>NW_007249418.1:10738-11693 GCF_000164805.1 Carlito syrichta | reverse complement strand
TAGCCATCAATTCAAGGTTTCTCCATTCTTTGTTATTACCTATCTCCCTGGATATGTTGGGCTTCTTACCTACAACTTCTCCAACCTTCCCACCCATACCTCCTCTCCAAACTCTCTTAGAAAATTATCTGACACATTAAATTAGTTTCCAAACTGGAGTTTATGGGTACTTGAAGGTACAAAATATGTTCTAAGGCAGGAAATTAATAGTTCTAAAAGAATGATTCCCTGCTCTTCAACTCTCCAAGAACTCTTCTTAAAATTGTTCTGCTTAGCCAGGCGTGGTGGGCTCACACCTGTAACCCCAGCACTTTGGGAGGCAGAGACAATAGGAATGCTAGAGCCCATGGTTTGGAGACCAGCCTGGGCAAATTGGCAAGACCTCATCTCTATAATAAATCCAAAATTTAGGTGGGCATTGTTGTGCATGCCTGTAGTTCCAGCTACTTGAAGGCTGAACTGGAAGGATCACCTGAGCCCAGCAGGTCCCGACTGTGATGACTGTGAGCATGCCACTGCCCTCCAGCCTTGGTAACAGAGACTCCAACTCAAAAAAAAAATTGATCTGCTTGAGAAAGTGTTTTATTCCTTTCTCACTCCTCTTTTCAAAACTATCTCCCTCTATACAAGGAAAGACATGGCTGAATCTTGCTGGGTGAACGTACCCCAGAGTATAAGCTACTGCTGATGCCAATGTCAGAACACAGAAAGAGAATGACTAATAATTGGGTAACAAATCCTTTTGTAAGTCAGTGGTTCTCAATCTGTTTCTTTTGACATAAATGAAATAGGAGCTAATTAAGTTGTTAGTTAATAGATCAAAAAAATAATTTTGATAATAGATTGTATATTTTCTGGAACACAACTGATAAGAAATTCAAATAATTTGGTGCTATTACTATAACAAAACAACTTTAATTCATGGAGCTATGGTATATCAATGTCATTTTTATAT
>NW_007249418.1:0-10308 GCF_000164805.1 Carlito syrichta | reverse complement strand
GTAATTAAATATTGCAATACAGTGAATTGTGAGTTTAGTGAGATAAATGATGCAAAATTTTTATTTCTTAAAGATATATTCATTTATGTAATTTTTAAAACAAATATTAGTGGATATTGTTATAATGATGCTAATATTTAAAGTCCATTGAATATATCAAAAAGTGATGTTAATAGTTTCATTTAAGAGGTTGACTGGGCTTGGTGGCTCAGCCTATAATCCAAGCACTTTGGGAGGCCAAGGTGAGTGAATTGCCTGAGCCCACGGGCTCGAGACCCACCTGGGCAACTTGGAGAGACCACATCTCTACAATAAATCAAAAAAAATTAGCCGGGTGTGGTAGTACATGCCTGTGGCTCCAGGTACTTTGAAGGCTGAGGCAAAGGATCGCCGGAGCCTAGCAGGTCGAGGCTGCGGTGGCCAGAAGCATGCCACTGCAATCCAGTTTGAGCGACAGAGTGAGACTTCAACTCAAAATAAATAAATAAATAAAAATAACAGGTTAGCATGCACAGTGCTGTTAAAATTAGAGTCCCTGCAGCTATTTAAATATCTGATCACAAATTGATATCAAGTTAAAACTGCAAACTGATATATAATGTTTTAGCTTCTTTTTTTAAAATATAGAACGCTTCACGAATTTGCGTGTTCTTTCTTAAAGAAAAATAAATAAGAAAAAAAGTGCTTAAGTTCCACCACAAATGAAAATGCTTGATGTTATCTAAGATGTAACCCAATTTCAAGTCAGAAGTGTAGTTTTCCTAGAGGGCTCTGAAGATGCCAGGTCACTGGCAATATTGACAGGAAACCAGAAAGACATGGTGGAATGGTTGGAAAAACAACTGCCTCTTCCATTTTCCTACCTCACTAACTGTTAGTTTCCTATGGCTGCTGTAAGAAATTACCACAAATTAAAATGACACAGATTAATTCCCTCAGAATTCTGAAGGCTAAAAGTCTGAAATGAGAATCACTTGCTTGAATTCAAGGTATAGGTAGGACTGTATTCCCTCTGGAAACTCTAAAGGAGAATTTTATCTTTTCCTCTAAGCTTCTGGTGGCTGTGGCAGTCTTTATCTTGTGGCCACATCATCCCCAGTCATCAAGGCCAGCATCTTCAACTCTCCCTCTGCTCATTTTCACATTGCCATCTCCCATGTGTATTTGTTTCAAATTTTCCTCCGCTTGTCTTATAAGGATCTTTGTGATTTCATTTAAGGCCCACGTGGATAATCCAGGATAATCTCACCATCTCAAAAATCTTAATATAATCACATTTGCAAAGTCTTTGCCATTTGATACAATATTTGCGGGTTTCCAGGGATTAGGTATCTCACTTTGGGAGGGCAAGTTTTCAACCTAACACACCAGCCCTGGAAATGAAACTGTCTGACTCTAGCAGAGAATGTACTCAAAAATACTTGTAAAGGGAGTGGGAAATCACCTTTTTCTAAAGTAGAGTTTCCTTTTTGTCTCCATACTAAATTGTTTCTCCATTTGGAAATGAACTCTTTTCATATCAGCCTTCATGCTGGCATGCTGCTTTACATGACAGCACAAGCAGTCTCTTTGAGTTGGTCTTTCCTCTTAGTCCAGTTTTTCTTGATAGATAAGTCCACTGCCTCCAGTTTGCTGGCACTTCTTTCATTCATTCATTCATTCATTCAACAAATATTAAGTAAGGAATCTAGGCTTAGAAGTCTGTAGGTATTCCTAAGGAATGTAAGGGAAGAGCATGTCCTGGTTAAGAAAACAAGAATCAAAACCCAAAGTAATTTGAAATCTCCCAGTAATTATTCATCAAATACCCACTACAGTTAAGGTTACTAAGTTATTGAATACTCACTCTGAAGAAATTTTCTTTGAGGTGGGAGATGAAACAGCAAAGTAAAGGAAAAAGTAATGTTATAATAATTGATACTATCCCACTACACATCTTCAGAAGTTATCATCTGTAAAGGTATTTTAATGGCTTGGTCGGCCTGTCTTTCAACCTCCTATTTTTCCTGTGATTTTTTTCAGGCCCTCAAGTGGGCAGAAACCATGAGAAATTTGATTCGGGGGCCACATAGAGGAGTTTGTCTTGGTGGGCTTCCCTACTTCTCCATCTCTCCAGCTACTTCTCTTTATCTTCTTTTTTGCAATTTATATACTCATCATTTTCACAATCTGGCTCACTCCAAGCCTTCATCGCCCCATGTATTTTTTCCTTGGCCATCTCTCTTTCCTTGAGTTATGGTACATCAATGTCACCATTCCCCGGCTCTTGGGAGCCTTTTTTACCCAGAAAGGTAAAATCTCTTATATAGGATGCATGACCCAGTTCTACTTCTTTATTGCATTAGCCTGTGCTGAGTGTGTCCTGTTGGCAGTTATGGCCTATGACCGCTACCTGGCCATCTGTGAACCCCTACATTACCCTAGTCTTATGCCCCCCAGCCTGGCTACTCGCCTTGCTGCTGCCTCTTGGGGCAGTGGTTTCTTTAGCTCCATGATGAAGCTTCTTTTCATTTCCCAACTCTCCTTCTGTGGACCCAACATCCTCAATCACTTTTTTTGTGGTATCTCCCCACTACTCAACCTCACCTGCTCTGACAAGGAGCAAGCAGAGCTAGTAGACTTCCTACTGGCCCTGGTGATGATTCTACTTCCTCTCTTGGCTGTGGTTTCATCCTATGCTGCCATCAGTGCAGTCATCTTGAGGATCCCTACTGCCCAGGGATGCTACAAAGCCTTCTCCACTTGTGCCTCTCACCTGGTAGTAGTTGTTATCTACTACTCCTCCACTCTCTTCACCTATGCACGACTCCAGGCTATGTACACTTTCAATCACAAAAAGATCATCTCTGTACTCTACACTATCATTGTACCATTCCTCAACCCAGTCATCTACTGCCTGAGGAACAAGGAGGTGAAGGATGCCTTCAAGAAGACAGTGCTGGGCAGATGTCACTATCCTAGGGATGTTCCAGACTGATGTATTACAATACATATAATACAACAGGTCCTGGAAGGAAGGAAAATAGGAGGCCTTTAATAGGGTCCTCTCAAGGAATCATAGAATGAGCTTAGAAGGAGCATAAATATCAATTAGTCTACAGTTTCTCTAACCATTGTCTGGTGCTTGCCTATTACAAGTGAAAGTTTATGAATAATTGAATTTTTACAGGAGTTTTCAGACTAAGGTTGGACTAGCTACATAAGAATCACCTAATAAATAAATAAATTTTAAAAAAAGAATCACCTCAGAGTTATTAAAATGAAGATTACCTTCAAAATATGTGGAGTCTGACTGAGTATGCCTGCATTGTAACTCTGCCATGAATAATTTTCAAAACTTCCTAGGACCTCCTATTTCATAGATACTATGAGATTCCCTACTGTAGATCAAGCACATTGATTTATAAGTGAGAAAATCTGATATGGGAAAAGAAAAGGAGCTTTCTTGTAGATATGCAAAAATAAAATAATTTATACCTTAATGTAATGCATAATGTAATAATGTAATGTATAATGTAATAATTTCAAAGATCTAGATTTTTTTTTTTTTTGGTCAGGTTCTCACTCTTTTGCCCAAGCTATAGCACAGTGGCACAGTAACAACTCACCACAACCTCAACTTTCTGGGCTCTGCTTACCCTTCTGCCTCAGCCTCCTGAGTAGCTGAGACTACAGGTGTGCACCACCATGCCTGGCTATTTTTAAAAATAGATATATTTTGTAGACACAGAGGCCTGCTGTGTTGCCTAGGTTGTTCTTGAACTCCTGGGCTCAAGTGATCCTCTCACCTCAGACTCTCTGAGTGCTAACCTTACAAGCCACCATGTAATCCAAAAATCTAGATTTTCAAATCTCATTTCCATGAGAAAATTCAAGAGTAAATAGTATACCCAAAGTACTAAAGTTCCCATCATCTAACAAATATGCTTTACCTCTACAAACCTTATATCCACTAAAAATCAAAGCAGAAAGATGCAATGTTGGTGTTTGGGCATACATACACCAATCCATATGACTGAAGTCATTTTCATTTCCCTTCCTTAAATCTCAGGGGGAAGTGAGGCTGATTGAGCTAACAGATATTGACTAGGTAGTAGATAGCTGTGTTGGAGAACTTTGTTTTTAAATTTTTTATTTTAAAGATGTGGGATACAATTCGGGGTTAGGTATGCAAATGATCATTATGAAGGTGCCCTTGTTGATGATATCCCCCCCACCCCAGAAGATTCCCACTACTGCCAATATCACCCCCTCCCCTCCCCCTGCCCCCAGCAATTTCCCACTTCTGGCTAAGAGAGCTTGGAGCCCAATCTTCAAAGTTCTCAAAGATAAACAATTTCAACCAAGAATTACCCACCCAGCTGAGCTAAGTTTCATCAGTGATGAAGAATTAAAATTCTTCCCAGACATTCAGTCCCTAAGAATTTACACTGCCTCCAGACCAGCTCTACAAGAAACACTTAAGAAAGTATTAAATACAGAAGAAAGGGGAAAAAAGAATGGCAATGACCTGGAGAACTTTTTACAGCTCTCCCTCACTATGATCAACTTTGGTTTCAACTAATAGGTGCCAGGACCATATCAGCTGTCAAATATTTCAAATTTTGTTTCTGAGTAAATAATCATAAGAACAGAAAATACCTTAATAAGAAAGAATATTAGAGAGAGCCAGAGATAGGATGCAGATCTCTACAGCAAGTGGGTTGCCTCAGATTCGAGCATAGACTGAATCACAGGTATTCTACCAAGTTCCCTTTGCTTTGGGAAAGTTGCTTGAATTGCTCAGAAAAATTTTCACATTCAAGGTCGAGAATTATTTACCCAAATTTCCACACATTGAGCCAAATATAATGGTAAATTGGACATGGAATCTGTAAAAGAATAAAATAAATACACAATTGAGCAACTTCCAGTAGATACAGATTATCAGTCAGTACATAATTGCCTGTCCTGAACCAGGCTTTGGGGAGAGGGGGAAATGATTGTCTGTCAATGGAACTGATTTTATCAACAATATTTTATGCTTTCCAGTATTTAAAAAAAAAGCAACAAAATCTGACACAGTTTAAATTGTTTTATTTTCATCAAATGCCTAAATAATCCTTAGAAACATCTCAGAGCATGGCTCAGTTTATATTACATTCTTTTCTCCTTTCTTAGAGTTATGGAAAGCATAAAGTTTATGGTTAAGGGTTTAGATCCTAAAACCAACAAACTTCGGTTTGATCCTTGCTTTACTATTAACAGGTTACGTGACCATAGGCAAGGAAGTTTACTTCTCTGATCTTAGTTTCTCCCTTATATTAAAAAATAATCTCCTTCATATGTTTGCTGTGAATATTAAATAAAGAATGCATATGTGAGCAAAAGTTTAACAAAATAATTTCTCCTTCTTAGTGGATAAATTTGATCTTGGGAAAAGTTTCTAATTCTGGTCTCTTTAAACCCTGATTGATGTCACTAGGTAACATTGCTTGTAGTACAAATTACTCCTGATTGGTAAATGTTCTCTGGACTGAGAGGATAATGAATGTATTATAAATATCTGGTGGGAATCATGGCTTCAGGCTACTTTTGTAACTTGGCATGTCTTTTTCAGGGAATTCTGGTAGGTATGGATGCCCGTGAAACTGTCACAATGGATATAGGCTCTTATGGGGCCTGAGGATTCAAAGTCAAGGTGGATTTTGAACCTATTTATGCAAATCTTATGTCCTCTGATATAGTTTGGATGTTGTCCCCTCCAAATATCATGTGGAAATGTGATCCCCAATGTTGGAAGTGGGGCCTAGTGGGAGATGTTTGGACCATGAGGGAGAATCCCTCATGAGTGGCTAGATGGCCTCCTCCCCAGAGGTCATGAGAGGTCTGGTTGTTAAAAAGTGGTATCTCCCCTCTCTCCTTTCTCCTCTCTCATCTCTCCTCTCTACTCTTTCCTCTCTCCCTCACTTCCACTCTTAACCATGTGAGATAGCTGCCCCCTCTTTGTCTTCCACCATAATTATAAATTTCTTGAGGCCTCACCAGAAAGCAAGCAGATGCAGGCATCATGCAGAACGGTGAACTAATATAAACTTTGCTTTTTACATTACCCAGTTTCAGGTATTTCTTTGAAGCAATGGAAAACAAGCTAACAAGTTCTCACACCTGAGCTATGCCTTTGAATGACAGAGTCTGGCCCCTTGACTACTTTCAGACTCCTTCCCCATAAAAGAAATGACTGACACTGTTGTACTTACTGTCCTGTTTCCTTAAGTTAATTTGATGCTAGATGTGGCCTTTGGTAGTGTGTGAGTTTGTTTGGGGGAGCCTAAGAAGACCTGTGGCATATAAAGTAGTTAGCTCTTAGTAAGCATTCAACAAACATCAAGTCCTACCATTGTTACCATTTTGTCATTATCAATATTATTATATGCTTTCTAATAGATTTTTCTGTTCCATTAACCATGTATCAAACTCAGTATTATTTAAACTGAGATTGGACAGTTGGTTTTCTCTAAGACATATGTGGAAGGCAAAGCTCCAAGCATTTGTGTAACTATGTGGAGAAGATAACAAAATGATTAAAAAGCTTAGCATTCCCAATTTTATAATTTAAAATTGTGCCAAGATCTCATTGGATTGAGTCAAGGGAAGTTCCTCCTTTTGTTTTATGCCTTTTTTATTTTTATTTTTTTAAAAACCCTTGTGTCGAGGGCTGACTTTTTAAAAAAATTTCTTTATTTATTATAAAGATATGGGGTACAATTCAGGGTTAGGTATATAAACATTGATCATGCAGGTACCCTTGTTGGTGAGATATGCCCCTCCCTACTCCCCCTAGCAGTTTCCCTCAACTGCCAGTCCCCCCTCCCTGCAGTTTTCCACTACTGCCAATCGCTTTCTTATAGCATTATAATTGTTCAAGGTTGCCTTATGAGTGAGAACATATGGAACTCAGTTCAGGGCTGACTTTCAATAGATCGCAGCGAAGGAGCTGCTCTGCTACATATGGAGCCCTGACCCAGAAGCAGGTCATCTATGAATGGTTTAGCACCAGGTTCCCCACAAACGTGCAGTGTGTGACAGGGGAGGAGGCGGTTGCCTGTCCCGCCGTGCCCTGGACCCGGACAAGGGGTTCTCCGCCCCAGACCAGGTCTCAGCGGGCGCAGAGGGTGCCCGGCTATCCAAGGCCAATGAGGCTTCACTGCACTGCCATATTGTTCTGCCTGGGCAGGATTCTGACTTAGAGGTGATGAGTCATAATCCCACAGATGGTAGCTTTGCCCCATTGGCTCTTTGACTACTTTCAGAACTTCTTCCCCATATGTCTTAGAGAAAACCAATTCTCCAACCTCTGTTTGGGTAATATTGAGTTTGTTACATGGTTAATGGGACAGAAAAATCTATTAGAAAGCATATAATAATATTGATAAAGCCAAGCACATACCTCAAATGTCTGAACCTGCGAACCTCCTTTCAATAGAAACCGATCTTAAGTCTGTGTTAGAACACCAAACATAGAATATTTCTCTCTTCTTGGTCATTTTGAACTTTGGTGTTCTACTTGATACTTTTTTGTTAGTTATTTGCCTACATATTGATAGGGAAGAGCTAGAAAATGTCAACTGATATAATGCTATGACTCTCATTATGTCACTTTTTTCCCATATTATGTTCTCACTTTAGTCTTCTTTTAGTGTAAAAGATTTTCGCAGTGCATTAACTGGTGTTTGCAGGTTTCTAACTACTTTCAGAAATTTCTCCAAATATTCTATTTTACTCCACTAATGGTATTTTCTTAAAAATTAAATGTACTTTCTAAATGGTTTTGATTTGCAACTCAGTGTCAATTAAGAAAACATGTAGGTTTTTTTCTTTTATTATTAGTTGCCTAGCCAATAGTGATCTCACTTTTTTCCTAAGGTAACCTAATTTTTTTGAAACTGAAAACATGGTGAACCCAGGCAATACATCTACTGCTCTGCCTTATATTTATTTTGGCTTTTCTTGGAACTAAGAATAGCTATGTATCTCACTTTTTCTCAGTAAGATATAAATGCAACTGTATTGAGGAGCCTATCTTTTAAAGAGAAAGTTGGGGCTGGCACTGATGCTAGCACTTCCCCTTTTCTTTTTCTGAACTTGGATGATTTCTGGAGGTCCAGTAGCCATCTAAGAGGTAATGAACATGGGAGGAAAGGCTAACCCATGAAGTTAAATATGCAAAAATATAAGATCATAGGTGTTTGTCAGTATGGTTAAAAAATTAAACCAGCACCAGCAACTACCTACATTTATGCTTTTTAAAAAATTAAATGATAGAAATTACCTCCCACTTATTGAACTATAAGCTGTGTTTTCTATTATTTTTAGCCTATCATGCTTGTTTTAAATATTGTTCTAATATTTGTCTAATTGTTTTCTTGCATTCTTTTCGAGTTTTTGAAATAATTTTTAAGTTTAGACTTTAACTTATTTTTTAAATTAAATATACTTTTCCAAGATTCCAGAGAAGAACAATGGACATCACCCCACCTTCAAATCTCATATTTTGCTGTTCTAGTATGTGTGATAATTACTGACTCTTTTAAGTTGTAATTCAAAAGGCTAATCAGACAAAGGCAGGTTATCTCTTTTCAGGCATTATACCTGCAGTTCCAGTAGCTGCTTCCAAGGTTGTTTCATCTTATTTTATTTTACTTTATTTTGCCTTCTTTTGCTTGAGGTTCTGAATGTGCACTCAGTGCAACCAGCTTTTCACCAGATGGAGGTAACAGAAAGGGTACAGTAAAGTAGCAGGCAGCCAAGTTGAGATTTTTAAATAATATTAATCTCTTTTAAAGTAGCAGCACTGTTTAGCCAATTGACTAAGAATGTACATTAATTTGATAATAAAACATGAATTCTGTGATTTTTATTCACAAAACACTGCATAGAAAAATATAAGACATGATTATTTGCGTCAACATTTTTGTAACTTAGAGGAAATAGAAAATATAAGATTTTCTGAATGAATTATAAAATACTAACACAAAGGAAAAAAATCTAAGTTTTTCCAGTAAATCTTAACTTATTTGTTGAAAATTTACTCTATTTCTTGTTACCAAAAGTAAATGCATATTCACCCTAAATAGTTACCAGACCTCTTGCAATATATAAGCACTGTACTTTTTTTCACTCAACTCAAATGTGGTCTACCTGCTGTATTTCAGTGTTAACTTTTAATTAACTATATTTTTCTTTTGTGACAAAAATAATAAAAAGCAAACAGAATTATTTTTACCTTAAACACAATTCTAGCTACATATTTTTATACCAAGAAATCAATATAAATAGCTATACCAGGAAAAGACCATATCTCTTTTATATTAGTTCCTCAGTTCATAATACTAGTTGGGAGGTGTTTTCTGTTTTTTGTTGTTTTTGATCTGGGATAGTAATAAAAGTTTCTTCCATCAATCTCTTCATGATAGTATTTAACCAGCCAGTTTCTTCTTCTATTCCTTATCTTCCTCTGCATTGAAATTATGCATTTTTATGTCATATAAACAAAATGAAACTCAGTTTATCTTCTCATTGAATGGCTACACACCAGACCCTTTATTAGAAAGCAATGAATTGGGTAAAGTCTCTGTCCTTCAGAACTCTTAGCTCAGTAATTTTTAAATGATTTTTAAAGAGATTCGATCTTTCCACCTTCTATCAAATTTTTGAAATTAAATTAACACAATTTTTATTTAAGAAATAGCTTACAGTAGACTTTGCCTCTAGTTTAAGATGAAGACTAGAAAAATGAGACAATACTTTGATGGAGAAGCAAGTAAATTCATGTGTCATTAAATCAAAAATAGTTTCATTATTTCATTAAAATATTTTTGAAATTTCCAAAATGCCAGAAATTCATACATTTGAGGGCAAGAGTATGACAAAGAAAGCTAAAAATTAAATTAACTTTTCTAAATATCTTTTATGTGCTTGGCATGATACAAATACAAATAAAAGCATTCATCCAAGTGCTGTTCTAAACGTCTTACATATATAACCCATAGCATCATCACAGTAATTCTAAAAGATAAGTACTCTTATTATTTCATTTTTCCAGTAAAAAACTGATACACAGAGTAATTTTCCCAAGGTCATGGAAGTAGGACATTACTGAGTCAGGATTCTAACCACAGCACTCTAACTCCAGAGTTCCCACTCTGAGTTACTACTGAAACTTAACTTTTGTTTTAATGTGAGTATTACCTTTTAAAGATGAAGAATGTAATACCAGCAGATATTTGAGATGTGTTTTCATCACAGAGCGGTTAAAGAGCAAGGAAA
>NW_007249417.1:52339-97617 GCF_000164805.1 Carlito syrichta | reverse complement strand
TTAACTGTACCCCACAAAACCATAATAAAAAATACTGATTAATGAAAAAAAAAAATTTAATTCGTTAAAATTAGATAGAACTTAAAATTCAGTTACACAATTATATTAGCCACACTTCTACCTCTTCAGAGTCCCCTTTGACTCATGATTGCTGTATCGGGCAGCACAGATGTAAATTCATCACTGAAGAAATTTCTGTTGGATCGTGCTGATCAAGATTCATTCTTCAGCTTTGCAGATAGCAATTCTTGATTTTATTAGTTTACACAAGAGTTATTTTGGCTTGTGAAACTGAATTATATTAATTTATATATGAGTGTATTTGTAATCCAACATTGTAGTTATCTGATTATAATTAAAATTTGATTTTTAACATTATTATTGGAGTATAATTTACATATCATAAATTTCTCCTATTTTAAGAATACTTCAATGAGTATACTAATTTTACCAAAATTATATCATCCTACATCTATCACAATCCAGTTTTAGAACACTGCCACCATCATTTGTACCAATGTGTAAACTGTCTCCACTTCTACCTTGAACACCAGACAATCATAAATCTGTTTTATTTCTCTGTAATTTGCCTTTTCTAGAAATGTTGTATAAATAGAATCCTGCAATGCGTAGTCTTATGTGCTTGGTTTCATTCACTTTGCCCATTATTTTTTATAGTCATCTACATCATTGCTTATTTCAGTAGGTTTTTAAAAAAATATTGTTATCATTCTTACCAAGTAGGTGAACATTAGTATTAGAGTTTGGGGCAGTAATGAATAATGTTGCTATGGATATTCACATGCATGGCTTGAAGGCCATAGGTTTTCATTTTATTGGCTAGAGATGCACTGAAGAGAATTCACTGGGTCATATTGAAAGTGTGTATTTAACTTTTAAAGAAATTGGCAAACTTTTTCCAAAGTGTCTATACCATTTTACATTCTTACCAACAAGTAAGGTGAGGTTCCCAGTCACTCTAAATCCTTGCTAACACTTGGTCCTGTCCGTTTTTAAACATTTTATTTAAATTATTCTAGTGGTTGTACAATGGCATCCCACGGTTTTAATTTGTATTTTCCTAATGGCTAATGTTGCTGTGTGTCTTATCATGTGCTTATGTGCTATCAATATAGCTTTTCAGTGAAGTGTCTGTTCAAATATTTTGAATATTTTTTATTGGTTGTTTATCTTACCATTGAATTATAAGGGTTCTTTATAGTAGTGTGAATATCAGTCCTTTATCAAATATATGTTTTGAATGTAATTTTTCCCAGTCTATGGCTTGACTTTTTAAAAAAAATTTCATTTTAGAGTTGTGGGGTACATGTGAGGATTTGTTTGCAATAAATTGCATGTAGGTGAAGTTTGCGCCTTCTAGTGAGCCCTCTCTCCCTCTGGTAGTAGACATGGTACCCAATGAATGGTTATGTATGCCTTTGGTTTAACTTTTCATTTGATTTTTATTATGTGAAACTTTAGAATGTGTTGAAGTAAAAAATATGTATATATGCATTTATATAAAATTAGAAATCAGGTAGTAATTTGATGAGCACAAGCTCTCAGAAAAGTGAGCTAAGGTAGTTATATGGTGTCCTGTAATATTTTATTTAGAGAGTATAGCTTCTTAAATATTAAATGGAGTACTTTTATAGTAAGAATAATTCAATTTATGAGTCTTGTGATTGTTCTGAACTAAAAATTAAAACAAAACATAAATTACCTTCTTGCCCTCCATTTTTTTTACACACCCATCTTTTCATTTGAATTTGATTAAATAATTAAATGATAAAAATATGAAGTAGCCAAACAGTTAAATAATTAAATAGCTAAATGGTTACAATTTTAAAGAATGTCATTCATTTCACATAATCATGCATATATTTTGTATTGTTTGGTAATATCATTCAATGTTTCTGAAATCATTTCATTTACCAAGCACTGTGTTAAATGCTGACAACTTAAGGATAAATATGATATAACTCCTATCACTAAAACCCTTATTGTTCATAGAGGAAGATAGACAAATTGATAATTTGAGTACAATTGATAAGCAATTATGTAACCAATGAAAGTTCCATATGCAAATCTACTATAGCACAGTATAGAGGAAGAAAGACAGTTGTTAATTTTTGAAATTTTAAAGAGAGTAAAAGAAAATGGTCATTCAATCAAAGAAGGGGAATTCTGGGTGAGTGGTGAAAAATAATTCTAGATAAAAGTTATCTGAGATCAGCTTATAAACAAAATGAAGATATGAGTATACAATTCAACCAGGAAGAAACAAGAAGTTCAATTACTGGGGTGTAGGGCACACTTGGAAAAAAATTATAGGAGTCAAAACTATAGCAGTTAAAAAGAAAACTACAGCAGTAAACAGGAGCTTTATAAAGAAAAGTATTGAATGTTATTTCTAAGGAATCTGGGCTTATTCTGAAGGCCACAGGAGGGCTCTCATTGGAGAATTCAGAGCAGCAGAGTGACAGCCACAGATTGTCATTCAGAAAAACCACTGAAATAAATACATAGAGATGAGATAATTGGTTGAGAGTTAGATCATACAGTACCCCTCAACCTTTGTAAGTGCTCTTTGACTTTTATTTTGACTGAGATAGAGAGCTTGAGTAAAAAAATGGCATAATCTGTATCATTTTCATAGGATAACTCATCCTTATAGAAGATAAATCATGTGGATGAGAAAAACAGAAAGATAAGTCAGAGGACTAAGACACTTATCTAGGAGAGGCGTGTTGGCTTCTTGGACAAGGAGTGTCACAAAGGTAGAAGATTGACATGTGCTCATTTCAGAATATTCTTAAAATGCAGAGCAAGAGGATTTGCTGCTGTCTTTGTTATAACTGCATGAGATATGTAAAAATCAACTTCAAGATTGTTGACCTGGACAACTGGAAAAATGGAGTTGTTATTCCCCAAGTTGCTGGAGAGACACCTGTGGGAAGGGGCTGTGACTATGTTAATATTGAGATGCCAATTAGGCATCCAAGTAGAGATTGAGAGTGGAAAAGTGAATTTATGAGATTGTACTTGGAGACCACACATGAATTAAAAATATAGACTTGAGAAGTTTCAACATATAATTGCTATTTAAAACTATAGCTGTGGATAATTTTCCTGGAAAGTGAATGCATATTGAGAAGATAAATGAGAGAACTATGTCCTGTGGCACTCCAACATTTGGCAGCTAGAAATAAAAAGAGCATCTGGCAGAAGAAGATGAAGATGAAGAGTAGCTGGTGTTATTGGTACGAGAACCACATGTGCCACACATCAAATGAAGAACGTGTTTTAAAAAGGAAAGGGGGAACCACTGTATTAAATGTTATTGAATGGAAGAAGAGAAGGCCTGAGGATAAATCATTTCATTGTAAACTTATAGATTATTTGTGACCTTGACCATAGCAGTACCGTGATGTGGTGGAGACAAAAGCCTGACTAAAGTAGGTTTGAAAGAAAATGAGAAAAGAGGAAGAAGAGAGAGTGAAAAAAAAAGGAAAAGAGGACAGGTTTTGCTTTAAATGTAGAGATAAACAACACAGTGGTTGAAGAGGTTTGTGGGATCAATGGGAAGTTTTTAAAAAGGGAGATAATTGAGTATATTTGTCTATTGATGGAAATCAATGACAGGGCAAAATTGACAATGCAAGAGATAAAAATGATCCAAGACCTGTGGTAAGTAAAGGTGATGAGATCCATTGTAAAATGGAGTCAGAAAGAAGTTTGGTCAAATTTATCCATTGTAACAAGAGAGAAATGTAGATGGGTCTAGATCCAGGTATGTTAGTATAGTTGGAAATTTACAATAGTACACGTGAGAAATTATAGTGGTCTAGATCAAGAGGCAGAAAGAAATGTACAGAACCAGAAGACACTGAGAAAGCAGAAGGCTGAATTTAATGTTTATATTGAAGCAGAAGATGAGAGAGCAATCTCTTAAAACTACCTGACATATTGATCATCAAATAAATAACAATTGACAATCAGAGCAAAAAATAAAGATTACTGATTCAGTAACTATGAAAGATAATTAAAGATGAGGATGTAGTAAATAGGTTATATGTATGAGGAGGGACCCTAAAAACCTGGAATTTATTTATAAAAATTTGTGTATTTATTCTTACATGCTTACACTTTAGTAACCTTCAGAGTACTCTCCATTTGATACAATACATCAATCAAGATGCTTTTCTCCCACTGCTGAAAACAATTTTTGAAATTGTGCTTCTGCCTATTAGTGCTCCTGCCATCTTTTGTTTCGCCTCTTCCACATTTGCAAAACGTTTCCCTTTGAGGACTTTTTTCTGGGGGAAAAAAAGTCACTCGGGGTGAGATCAGGTTTATAGGGAGAGTGTGGCATAAGGGTCATACCGTTTTTGGTTATACACTGCTGCACACTCAGAGCAGTGTGGGCAAGTGAGCTCGTAAATGGGCAAACATAATGGAAGAATCACCAAAGAAAAATTCACTGAAACCGAACATAGCCTCTCACAGCAAAGCTAGCTGGTACACTGATGCCAATCAGTGTAGAGCTCTTATCTAGCAGGGGAAGCCTATACTAAAATAATTCCAGGTTTTTTGGAGTCCCCCTCATATGTATGTATATATACACATCTATACCTTTTTTAATATGGGAGTTTCTTATTCATATTGCATTCTGAAGCATGAGTCAGTTGAAAGAATAAGATTCAAGGTAGGAGGAAGTAGAAAATAAAGTAGGAGAGGGTGAATTCTTTTAAAAAGCCCAGTTTGAGAGCCTGAGTTAAAGGATTACATTTGACTAGAGAGAAGGAAGCCCCCTGAGGCTGTAAAGAATTGAGGAAGGGGTGATACACATATATGTTTACTGGGAAGATAAAAAAGAGATTTAGTATAGTTCCTGACCTATATATTCTACCCTGATTCCATATTCAGAACCTCATATTATTGCTCAGCAGGTTATGTAATCCTTTCTAATAACTCATCCTTAATACTCATGTCTATTTTTAATATTGTAAGGTATTTCCTTTGTTTGATAGCCCCAGAAAATTATCTTATATTACTGAATGGTTATAAAAATTTTGGGAGTATCATTTTCAGTAAGAGAATCATATAGTGTGAAACTTTAAGCATAAACAATATTCTCAGAAACTCCTGAAAATCAGAATCAGCCTCCTCAATGATCATACACATATCAGCACATCTTAAGAACTTTTAAATAAGGACTAGATTTGGGTGAAGTTGTCCTGGGAAACAGTGAGAAATCAGAAGTGTGACTTTACCATCCACTCCCCTTTCTTTTCAGGATTCCCAATGACCTGGTGTCCCCAAGCCTATGACCGCAGGAAATGTCCCCATATTGCAGAATTGCTGCAATTCCTTTACTAGAGGTTCTTGAGTCACATTTCAAGGACCACTTTTCAAGTAAACTTCTTGCTCTTTCAATGTGCCATTGTATCTAGCATGTACTCTCATAAATTAATTATCCTTTAGGTATAACGATTGAAAATGCATTAGCAAATTATGGAGTTAAAATTTGCAGTCAGATCTCATTTCTTAAACAGAAATATTCAGGAAAATTCAAACTACTTGTCTAAGTTGAATAGGAGAGCAATTTAGAAAAACAAAATACAAAAAACAAAAACAAACAAACAAAAAACCTCTCCGAGAACCTCTCAAATTATTTCATTTGGTGATAGTCTATTAAATGTATACAAAATTCTGGTCTAGTTTAATAGCATTAAAAGTTAGGTAAGCCCAGTCAATTGGCTTTGGCTATTTTGCAAAAACTTACTTGGTCAAGATATAAATAGGTTTGTTAAGTCCCTGAAACACTGACCCTTTTCTTGTCACTTGTGCTTTTTTTAAAAGAGTATGAGAGAAATCGATTCAGTCACTGGATTCTGTTACCAATAACTAAAAAACCACTTCTGAGAAAATAAATAAAAATGAAAGTACAATCTTGTTTATCTACTTTTATGGCAATTGAGATAAAATAAGAAGAGAATGAATATATACTGGGCATTTATCATGTGTGAGATACCCCATCTGTCTTTTGGAAGACATTGTTTTAGATTAGAAAGCTGAAGTTTGTGTGGTTAAGTAACTGGCCTGAGGACAGACTGCAGTGTTTGACGTTTGAGTCTGGCCCTGGCTAAGCTTAGAGCTTTCAGTTTGCTCACACAGTCACTCTGCCTTTGTTCTTCCAAGACATTTTTAAATATTAAAAAAGAAATAAATAAGCAAGTAGAATAAGATCTCTTTTGCTTTAAAAGTAGCAATGATAAATTTTAACAAACAAGACACTGACTATTTTTGCTGTTATGAGCTTTTTCTTCTCTCAAACAAGTAGTATTCTTCTAGTTCAGTGCCTTGAGCATCATATCAGGTGTTTAAGTAAATTTTACTGTTTTAAGTAAATTTTACTGTTTTAAGTAAGCTCTTAACTTTGTTTTTGCATGAGGATCCAGAAAATTATACGGGCCTTCTTGAGAAAAATGCTCATTTACCCAAAATGCTCCAGTAGCCCCTAAAATCCATCCTCACACTTCTATTTAAAAATCTCTACACTACAGGGTTATGGAATGGGAATAATGAAGAAAAAGTAAGGGGAATAATAAAGAAAAGCTCAAGCATTTGTTAATGGTTTTTTAAAAAATCATGAATTAGCTTCACAGAAAACAAAGATTTCAGAATTATTCAGAATTGTTTATTGATAGAAGTACACATCACAAGAAGTTTTAAGTGGTCATGAATTGAAGACAACAAAATATTTAGTGTAGTTGTTATGCTGCTTAAGAACAGGTAAAGAAATATTGCATATCTACATAGAAGCTTTATCATGCTTAAATCTAAGTCAATGTATGTGAAATCCCCATAGATAAATTCATGTCATTATTTTGCAAAAGTTGTATTTGTACCATACAACAATTTTCTGCTTTATTGTTTCTCGTTTTGTTGCTACTATGGTTGGTTAATGCTTAAGACCGACTAGACTTGAAACTTCTGCTGACGTTAGGCAGCCCCTCTGCCTGGGGATTAAGTGTAAGTAATAGGAAGTGAATAAATAAGCTTCATTTGTCAGTGTTCATTGGTCTTTATTAATCCTCTGGGTCACACTCTATGTCCTCATAGTTAACTGTACTGTTTTCCTAGATGTGTGAAAACAATCTTTAATCAAAACTTGTCAAGTTATCTCTGGGAACAGTCATTCATATCTGGATGAAGATAACAAGCTAGACGTTGGGTGTTATTTAGATTTGAATAGCAGTGAAAGAAAAACAAGTAAATTTGTTCAAGAGCATCAGCAGAAACTCCAGAGAAAATGCTTACTGCTCTTGGCATTAGCAGTGTTTAAAACCAACAGCGCCTTGAGTTCAGGGACCCTATCGACTAAGAGGCATTAAAATTCCAAGCAGTCAGCCCTAGATATGCTTGAATGAACTCAAGACCTTTCCTCGACAGAATAAGATGCAGAGGGTATAAGTGGTCTCTAATATCAACCAACAAATAAGAACCTTTTAATTACATGTCAGAATTATTATTATCTCTGGATTTTTGTTCAATGTTACCAGGAAAAAGAACTAATGAGGAACTAATAAACAGGTCAGTGACTCTCTATTGAGGTACATAAATAAGTTTTATTCAACTCGTGTCAATGTTTGAGTTTTTCCTAAGTAAAGTATGTATTTCTCAAACTATAAAGGGCCAATGACTAATTTTTCAAAATATATTTGAGTTATATATTTAGTAACAAAACTGCCAAACCCAGGGATACAGTCTTTTTATTTGAGAGAGGAGCATAGAAATTTCAGAGCATATTTAATTTGCTCAATGTTTATTTACAAGTGGAACATGAATTTGAAATAAGAATTACTTTAGCCTGCAGTTATATTTAGTTAATAATATAGTTAATTTTTATCTTTCAAGTTACTCTCAGCATGTTTTATTTAACCAACATTATAATCACATCTGCAAATTACTTTCCCCTTTATTTCTGAGAAATTTGTCTTAAAAAAAAAATCAGGACTTTCAGATACCCATGCTTATGAATTAGAAGAACTAATATCGTCAAAATGTCTGTACTACCCAAAGCAATCTCCAGATTCAACACAATACTTACCAAAATACTAAGACATTCTTCATGGAAATAGAAAAAAAAATTATAAAAGTTGTATGGAATCACTAAAGACCCTGACTATCTAGAGCAATCCTGAGCAAAAAGAAGAAATCTGGAAGCATCACACTGCCTGATTTCAAATTATACTACAAAGCTATAGTAACCAAGACAGCAAGGTACTGGCATAAAAACAGACATGCAGACCAGTGAAACAGAATGGAGAACCCCAAAATAAATCCATGCACTTACAGCCAACTGAATTTTGACAACGATGCCAATAACACAGGTAACAGTCTCTTTTATAAATGGTGTTGGGAAAACTGGATATCCATATACAGAGGAATGAACTCGATCCCTGTCTTTCACCATAAATAAAATCAAACTCAAAATATACTAAGGATTAAGTGCAAAACCTGAAACTATAGAACTACTAAGAGAAAACATGGGGAAAATGCTCCAGGGCTTTGGTCTAGGCAACGATTTTTTGGGTAAGATCTCAAAAGCACAGATAACAAAAGTGAAAATAAACCAATACAATCATATTAAACTAAAAAGCTTTTGTACAGCAAAAAAGAAAAAGAAAAAAGTCAGCAAATTGAAGGGACCAATCTATAAAATGTGTTGCTGTCGTGTAAAGTAGTACATCCATTATGGAAAACAGTTCTGTATGAATGATCCAGCATTCTCATTGCTGGGTATATATCAAAAAGAAAGGAAATCAGTATATTGAAAAGATATCTGCATACCCATATTTATCGAAGCAAGATTCACAATAACCAAGATATGAAATCAATCTAAGTGTCAATCAACAGATAAATGAATACAGAAAATGTGGCATATATGCACAATGGAATCCCAGTCATAACAAGAATGCAATTTTATAATTTGCAGCAGCATGAATGTACTGGAGGTCATTATGTTTAGTGAAGGCAATGAAAGGCAAATATCACTCATATGTAGAAGATAGCAAAGTGGATCTCATATAGTGTGAGAGTAAAATGGTAGTTGTCGGAGTCTGGGAAGAAAACAGGAATAGGAGGGTTAAAGAGAATTTGGTTAATAGGTACAAATATACAAATAGTAGAAATAAGTTCTAGTGTCTGATAATAATGTGGGGAAATTACAATTAACAACAATTTCTTGTATATTTCAAAATAGCTGGAAGTGAAGGATTGTAATGATCTCAACAAAAGAAAAAATAAATGTTTGAGGAGATGGATATCCCAGTTACCCTTATTTGATCATTGCACATTGTATACATGGAACACAATATCATACATACTATCAAATTTGTAAAATTATTATATATCACAAAAAATGTAACCAAGATTTTCAGGGGTAAGTGATTTTTCTGATTTTTTATGAAACTGAAAACTCCACATTTCCTAATGAAAAATGACGTTAATATAGGAGGTTTTCTAAAATATGCCTTATATGGGCATATATATCTCATGCTACCATCATGTGGATTTATGAGGTAAGTTCAAGGTCTTTTATGAAATAAATAATATTTAAAAAAAATATTTCCAGTTTATGATATATTCCAATGTGTGATTAATATGGATGCCAGATTACATTTTTAACATTCTGAATCTAAATGCATATAAAAATATTTTATAATTTCTTCAATTAAATAAAATTAAACATGAAGTATTTCTTTTGCAATAAAAACAATATATTTTGAGTTACCTCAGTATTTATTCTATTATATAGGATATTTGAGCTAGTCCAAAAAAAGGAAAGCAGAAATTGAGTAATTTTTTTTTTTGTATAGACAAGATTTTGCTATGTTTCCTATGCTGGTCTCCAACTCCTGGGCTCAAGCAATCCACCTGCCTCAGCCTCCCAGAGGGTTGGAATTACAGACATGAGATGCACAACAAGAGTTTTTGGACAGGGCAAATGGGTTGAGTTGCCATTGATATGGAGAAGACTATGGAGGAGCAATTTTGTGTAGAAAAAAATACATTATTCTGGAAAAGGTAAGCCTAATAAACATTGTCTTAGTCTATTCTGTGTTGCTATAGCAGAGTACCTGACACTGGGTAATTTATAAAGAAATGAGGTTTATTTAGCTTACGTTTCTGTAGGCTGGGAAGTCTGAGAAGCATGACATTGGCTTCTAGTAAGAGCTTTTATGCTGCATTACAACATGATGGAAGGTCAAAGGGGAAATGGACACATGTAAAGAGAAGACACAAGAGGAGGAGAAACTCAATTTATCATAATCCACTGTGGTGGAAGCTAATCCATTTCCACAAGATCTAATCCAGTCTCAAGAGAGTGAGAACAAGTGAGGGGTCTGATCATGAGTGATCTGCTTCCATGACCCAAACACTTCTCACTTAACTTCGCCTCCCAACACTGCCACCCTGGGAATCAAATCTCAAAATGAATTTTGACAGGGACAAACCTAGTCATAGCAGATATCTAAGAAGAGAAATCAATTAGGAAGTGTGTCAATAAGTCATAAGTTCACTAGGGATGTCTTGGTTGAAGATATAAATTAGAGGTTCTTCAATAAGTATATGAAATTTATAGTCCTTGGAATGAAGAGCGCACCCAGGGACTGAACCTAGTTGGAAAAGATGAGAATTTCAATGACTGTGAGTAAGAGATTGGAAACATGAGGAGAAAACTGGAAAAGAAAAGGAGACTGGCCATGAGATGGAAGAAAACCAGGAGAGTGCAGTATCCTGAAGTCAACTGAAGAAAGTATTTCAAGACAGAGAGAATCGACAGCCTCGTTATATTATATGCTGCTATTAGGGCAAGTGAGATGTGGCAAAGACCACACTGCATTTATTTATGTGGAGTGAAGACATTAACAACTTTGGGGTTGAGGTAATGGCAAGGAAAGAGATAGATTGTGTATAAAAGAGAGCATGTCTATAAACTTCGCTGCTTTACTCTCAAAGAAATCAGAGAAATAGTATGGTAGTTGGAGAAACTTGAATCAAATGTGTGTGTGTGTGTGTGTGTGTGTGTGTGCATGCAAGCATGCGTGTGTATGTGGGTATGTATGCATGCAAGTGAAAGTGAAACGAATTTAAATGTTCATGGAATGATTCAGCAACAAAAGGTTGATTGTCTAGGCAGGAGAGAAAGACTTGCTGGAGCAAAGTCCTTGAGAGTCAACCAGGGATGGCATCCAGTGAACAGGTAAAGGGGTCTCATACATTCTCTTGCTATTCTTCCCTAGGATCTCTGTCTAGTTAGTGTTGCTCTAACAGTTTTACAAAAGACAAAGACCGAGACTCAGAGAATTTTAGTAATTTGCACATGTAATATAGATAGTACAAAGAAAGCAGAGCTGAAATTCAAATTGTATTGTACTCTAAATCTAGAACTCTTTCCACTTCTTCACAGCTGGAGAACCATTAAAAGAGCAATTTTAATGTTATTTAATATTTCTCATATGATTGGAGAAAAAGTAAAGGCAATGTGCTAAGTTAGGCAAATATATTGTTTATTAGTTATCTGGGGATTGATTTGTGTGCTATCCATACTCTCCTTGTTTTTATTTATTTTTTTCTACTCCTTGGCCTCCAAAACACATTTGTCCCTACATAAGGGGGAGGTAGATGGTTGGGCAGAAGCATGACATAAAATGTGGTTCTAGAAAAAAAGAATTGCTGTGGTAGGGGATCTGTACTATAATTTTCTTTTCTAAAATAAAATTTTATGAAATGTTATTTCTTTTCCTAAAAAAATTTTTTATTAGTGAATCTAATGGGTTCTCTAATATAAAAGAGATAATTTGAAAAGGAATTCTACCTTGACTCTATGTGAATCTTCATAAGTCCTATGGAATTAAAATAAATTATATAAAGCATGATATTCTTGCAGACAGGATTTAATGAAGACAGTGTCAAGACCTTGCTCTCTATGTGGGTCACTGAGGCTTTGTTCTGATCCTTCTTCACTGCTGTGCCTTAACCCATGACAACCATATTTGCAGAGATTGGCAACTGGTCAGATTATCCCCAGGTGAGATGATAGAAGTGAATCAGCATAAATTTGTCCCTACAACTGTCAAAGAGGTCAAGGGCAGGACCCGTTGTTGAGTACTAGCTTCTTTCCATACACAAAGGCAAGCATTCTTTTTATCCTTCTAGAATATTGGGCACAAACCAGCATAGCAGTGCTTGAATACTCTTATCCCTTAGAGGTAGATTAAAAGCAACGGGCTATTATTATATTAGTTAACTTACTTATTCTACATATTCTACACATTTAGTTCTGCCTATGTGCTAGTTAACCCTCTTCCACTTTGTGTATTAATGCACAAAACTACAAAAAAATTCTGCTTTTGTGAAGTTTATATTCTAGTGGGGATAGATAGACAATAAACAATAAAGGCAATTGACAAGCAAATTAAATAGCATGTTATAAGCTAATTTGCACGTGCAAAAGAAAATTATCAGGGTAAGGGGGATTGAAAGTGGGGAGATTATATTAGTTATAAATCTTCCCTTTCATGCTAACGCTTCTAATAAGGACATGACTATTCTCAAAGCAGGTAATGATTTTAAAATAAGCAGAAATAATTTTCTTATGTTATATGTATAATGTTTTCTGCTCTTAGTCTGAAGACAGTAGTGCTGAATTCTGATGGCACTGCAGTTGTGTGGGAATTGGATGAACTTGACTGTCACCCTTTGAAATCTCTGTTTATGACAGAGCAAATATTTCAAAAGCTCTTGTTAAAAACATTTTGAGCATGTTCCTTTCTTGGGGACATTTTTTATCTTTAATAATAACCAATTTAGAGAAAGTAGGACAGAGCAACCAGGATATTTTGAAAACAACAAAGAAATAGATGCTTCATTGATAATCACTTGGCACTCTGTAAACTCTGAGTGTTCAGAGAGCATCAATCATATTTCTAAAATTTGAGTAAGGTCACTGGCTAACAATGCCATTCTGTGAAACTCATAATAAAACCCATGAAATTGGAAACTGGTGATATTTTACAGGGCAGTAAGAAGAGAAAAGGACATCAGGTAACTATTTTTTCCCCATATCCTTTACTTATCAATGAAATACTCCAGGGGGAGAGATTATCTTAGATTATTTCCACATCTCCAGATCTGAGTACAGTTTAAGAATCACCTGAACACTAAGTAAAAATAAATAATCTTGAGCTCCATTTTATGGGACATACTTTCACTAACTACTACTAGCAAACTACGTGTTGTTTATTCAAATTTTAATTTAAATCTGGCAACCCTAGAACATGATTAAAATTAAGAATGGATGTCTCATGTTTCTATGGATAGATCTCATAGCTATGAGTTTAGGGTACCTAGGTAACGGGGTTCTGTGAATTAGCTTGTTTTCATGGGATTCTAAACAAATTGTTTTCAGACTTGGCCCAGATGTTGGCTTGTTATTGCTTTCTGTTCTGAGGCTAAAAATTAATCCTGGTTTCTCAGTTTTGAGATGATAGTTCTTAGTCATATAATGGGACTCAATAGATGAGTGTAACTAGACACAATCTGTTACCATTATTTTTTTTAAATCTTAAATCAAGTGTCCTAATGGTATTATTGCAGCTTTATTTTTCATATGTGAGGATTACGTCATAATAAAGGAAGGAAAATCCAGTTATTTCAGCTTGTGTGTGCGGTTTGTGTTTTAATAGAAGATGTTAATTATTAATTTATTTGAATGGACATTGGTACTCCAACTATTCTATAGTTTTTAATAATTCTTATATCGAAATGAACACAGAATTTTCAGCAGATTGGCTTATTATTTTTATTTCTCAGGGCATTCCCTTTTGTTTTATTTTGTCACCAATTACATTGTTTCCCTGATTCTGCTCTAACATTAGGAATTCCAAACAAACCAGTTGTACAGAGTTGAGGTTATGGTTAGTTTAAGATCATTATAGAATTAGAAAAGGATGTTGTATTTGTTTTTCTTTACTGCTCATCACAAATTTATCAGCCTAAAACGATAGCCATTTATGATCTCTCAGCCTTCGTGGGTCAGGAGTATGAGCTTAACCAATTGAGTTCTCATATGCTGCAGTCAAGGAGTTAACAAGGGCTGTAGTCCTGTCTGACTTCGGGTCTTCTTGCAAACTCACAGGGTTGTTGGCAGATTCCATTTCACTGAAGCTTTAAAATTCATGGTGGCTTGCTTTTTCAGGTTCAGGAGAGAGTTTCTGACTTCTACTGTCTTTGACTTCTAGACCCTCTTTTAAAGGCTCACCTGATTTTAAATTAAGCCCATCCAGGATAATTTTCCTTTTAATTTACTAAAAGTCTGCTGATTAGGAATCTGAACTGCACCTACAAAATTCCTATACTTTTGCCATACAATGTAACATTATCATGAGAGTGACATCTCATCACCATTGTCATATTTTATTGGTTAGGAGTGTAAACAAAAAATGAAACTCCAAGGCCCCTACCAGACTGAATGGACCCCCTCTTGGCCAATGGAACCCCAGAAACCTTGAAACTAAGTTTCTGGCCACGATGGAATGAGAGGTCAGGCATGACTCATTACACCAATTTTTTTTTGCAGTTGAGACACAACTGACCAGCATTAATGTTAAAATAATAGATCATAACACTGACAGAACAGAATCTTTGTGACAATAAACACCAAATTGCAAACAGAACTAAAGTCATGCCCGGCACAGGTTAAGTCTCATGCCCCTTACGCTTTAAGAATAAACTATGTTCTAACTGCCACAAGGTTTTTCTTTTTTTCATGGCAGCTAAACAAGTACTGACCTTGAGATAAGCAATGTTGAAGAAGCTTGACAACCACCAGACACTGACTAACTGAGTTTCTTTTCTAAGTCATAACTATATATCTTTGATGGGACAGGAGACTGATTTCAGTAACTTTCACCATCATGTACTATATCTATGTAACACACCTGCCCATGGACCCCTCTGAATCTAAAATTTAAAAACATAATAATAAAAAAAAGAAGACTGCTGACCACAGACTAGTCCTGGTCAGTTTACAGAGAGCACTTGCATGTTTTCTTGTCCTGAAAAGACCTTTTAACATACAATATATTTGAATGTAATTCTCTACCCCAAGGTGAACATAGAACACATGTAATAATTATGTTTGTTTATTGCACGTGCACACGACCTCCTTTTCATAAGTGTTTAAAGCTCTTCCTATGCCCTATTGAATATGCATTCAATTAAAATTTCTGTCTTATCCTTCCCTTCCTTGAAGTGTTTACTTTCAGTTTTAAGTCAGAGGCTATGTCTCTCACTGGAAGGTTGTAATCCCTTTCTAAGAAATAAAGCTCTTGCCTGGGCACGGTGACTCAGCCTGTAATCCCAGCACTTTGGGAGGCTGAGGCGAGAGAATTTCATATAATCCCAGGGGTTCGAGACCAGCCTGGGCAACTTGGTGAGACCTCGTCTCTACAGTAAATAACAAAAACTAGACAGGTGTGGTGGTATGCATCTGTAGTTCCAGCTAATTGGAAGACTGAGGCAGAAGGATTGCCTGAGCCCAGCAGGTTAAGGCTGTGGTGGCTGTGAGCGTGCCATTGCACTCCCGCCTGGGCAAAAAGAGTGGGACTCGAACTCAAAAATAAATAAATAAACAAAGCTCTTTTTAAAATTTGTGCATATGTATGTATATATAGTTCACAGAAGCAAGTTATAAGTCTCAGCTACACTCAAGGGAGGGGAGTTACACAAGGTTGTGGGTCATTGACAGCCATCTAAGCAATCTGCCTACCATTTTGCTTATAAAAAATAGCATTCAAATTTCAGCCTAGCTTGGAATAAGTGAGATAAAAAGATAATTAAAGTTCCCTGCATGAGACATGGATACATATTTGGAGAACTGGTGAGAAAAAGAGAACAGGAGGCTAAAAAAAAAAACAGAAAAGGGAAGCCAAGAAACATGGTTCCAGTAAAAACATTAACATTCAGACACCAGAGTGTTAATAAATGTTATGATCAGTGCCATTGAAAATATAATGTAAAATTATTTGCAATAATGTCTTAGTATGAAAACCCCATAGTGTCCCAGGACCTCAGAAAAGTTTGTTGCATGTAGGTTACAGGTAGAGGCTAAGTAATGAGTGCCAATACTAACTTAGAACTGTGGATAATAAGATTCCTTGAATATATTGGGTAGGGTTTTCCACCATGCATGCGGTCAGGAAATTTTTTTTTTTTTTTTTGGATATCAGAAAACAAGGTGATCCTAGCAAGACTGAAAACACTTATGAAGTTATCTTATGAGTTACATATGTTTTTGTCTTAGAGGAGAGAAATACTTAAAATTAAGAATTTAAAGGTCTTAGAATGTACAGACAAACCTACATCAAGTTAGGCCAAAAATTTGGTTCATTTTGTAGAGAGGGCAAGTGACTTCAGGGTTATTAAAAAAAACAACCAAACAAACAATCTCTTAAGCGTTTGGAAAGAAGAATTTGGGAATATTTTCAATGAGTTTGCAAGTGGCTACTGTCAGTCATTTGACCTTCACAACCTGGTATCGCAATTCTAGATACTACTTATGTCAGCAAAATGCTGTCCTTCAGATAGATGACAGTTTACTAGATTTTTTAAATTGCACTTTTTGTAATAAAATCACCTCAGGGTTCAAGTACAAAAGAAATGACATGTATATATAGGAGTTTGACTTAGAGATTAAGGGATGTGAAATATTAATGCTATTTACAACATTGAACATCGTTGAATATGAATTTACACAAAGTCAGGATAAGATTTCTTTTCTTTGTGAGAGGATTGGAATCCTAAAATAAAAGTTCAATCTATCAAAATCAGAAATAATTTTGGTATTTAACTTGGTTCTCAGGTTGGTTAAATACCAGGGACATGACTAAGAGAGACAAGAAGGAGAAGTAGTTTGTAGAAAGAACATTGAATTAGCATCAAAAGTTCTTTCTTCTAATCCTATCGATGTGACTTATTTGGCATTGGGTGAGTTATTAACATTTTAAGTCTTCATTTTTCTATTCAGTAAAATGGAGGCAGCTTTACAGAATGAATAATAAATGTTCAGGGAGTTCGCAAATGTTAAATTATTATAATAACCTGAATTATTATTTTCTAATGGTTTCAAGCTAGCTACCATTCAAGTATTTATTTCATAGGGAAAAGGCAGTTTGAAATGGCTTCAACAGTCAAATCACAGCATGGGACGTGCTCATAGTTTGTAGCATAAACAGTCTTTACAAAATTCAATCTGGGGCCTCTGGGTCCTCCCTGAGATTTGCATTTGTATCCATTCTAACTCCAGCCAAACTCTTAAGTCACAGGAGGTACCTGTCTGTGGGAAGTTATTTAATCAGCTTACAATGTTTGCTCCACATGAGAAAAGTATGACATGAAATGACAAGAAGCTAAAGTATAGCAAGGGAGATGGTCTCTAATTGTTATATTTGTTTACTAATATCTTGCATGGATCAGTATTTTATAGTTAGGCAGGGTAGATATTATTCCAATTATATCGAAAAAGATGCTATTTTACCAAAGCTTTGCTAGCAAGATACTTCTAATGCATGAGATGGCAGGCCAGGATGAGTAGCAGAGCTAGTTACTAGCAATTAGTCTTCATGGCATTACATTACAAATTTCTCTCTTTTTTTTCCTTCCATTCCAATCTCTATCTCTACCCCAACCTTGAATTTACATATCTAAAGGTTAACAAAATAAAATATTTTGGCTAAATAATATAAAATGATACAAAGAAACTTTGCCCAGAAGACAGAGGTCTACAAGTATGTTTTTAAAGTTTTTCTCAGGATTTTCAAAAAATCAGAGTCACACTATGAAAACAAACCACTCCATTTGGAGGGAATGTCACTCACTTAGTAGCATTAATAATAATGAAAGGAGAGCAAAATAAGCTTTGTGTTTGGGTCAGTTGTCATCTCTACTAATACATTTCAGAAGGTAATTTTACCAGTCATTTTTAGGATTTGGTATATAAAAATCTGTTAACTAGTCTACTAATAAGATTCCAGAATAATCCCTTACTGAGTTCCCTGAAGACATTTTTTTTTTCCCTTTCCCTTAGATCCTTCTTTTTTGATTCCGGTGTTTCTGCTGCTGCCAGAACTCTTTTCTTAAACAACTTATCACTGATTATGCCAGTTACTTTGTTTGAAAATCTCTATTAACTTCCCACAGCCTTCAAAGAAACATTACCAAAATCTCTAGCTTGGCATTCAATGTCCTTCCTAATCTGACCTGAATTTACTTATCTAACCTGAAGTTCATGAACAAATCCAAACTTCACAGACCTACCTTTCTGACTCTTTAGGTGTTCATGTTTCACTT
Organism: Carlito syrichta; assembly: GCF_000164805.1. NCBI lineage: Eukaryota > Metazoa > Chordata > Mammalia > Primates > Tarsiidae > Carlito > Carlito syrichta. The sequence continues at coordinate 79,194 of NW_007249417.1, read as the reverse complement.
TCAACTGATGTTCCATATCTTTCATAGGACCAAATTATTGAAAATACGATCTTTTTGCCCAGAATATCATTCCTTCTTCTTGGCAAATTCTGCTCAGGCTTCCAGGCCAAGTGTAACTTTCTATTTTTATGTGAACTCTGTCCTGAATCTTCTAAGCAGTCAGTCTTTGCTTTGTCTGAGTTCCAGAAGATAGTCTGGACCAATGTGGGAAAACTGAATACATTACAAGAATCATACCGTTCAAGACTTCAAAAATTTATGGAATTGACAGAGACTAGGTGAAATAAAAGTACAAAGAGAACTGTATACAAGTGAGCTGTAGATCACCAGATATTTTTCTTGCAGAGGAATTACCAATTCTGAGTTTGAGCTGAGGGTCAGGCACGGCCCATGTGCAGAACTTCTGATGAGAAGAGAGCATCAGGAAGGACTTCTGCCATTTTGTGGGCCTGGAGAAGAACACCAGAATCTTGAGGGACCACAGACATGCAATTCTTAGTAACATAATTTGAGTTCACATGGAACATTTACCAAAATCAACTACTTGATGAACCATAAAGAACCTCTAGAAATACAGGAATACTTTTGAGTATATTCTCTGATCACAATGGAATTAAGTTAGATGATAACAAGAAAAGTCACAGTCATCTGGAAATTAAATACACATTTCTGAGTAATACATGCATAATTAGAAAATTAAAATGAAAATTAGTTTGAACTGAATCATAATGAAAATACAGGATATTTAAACTTGTAGAATGTAACTAAAGCATTGTAAAAGCAGTGTTTACAGGGACAAGTATACTTGTAAATACAAATACTGGGAAAAAATAGTTGAAAATTAAAGACTGAAAATTCCAACTCAAGAAGCTAGAAAAAAAACAGCATATCAATTATCAAAAAACAAGAAAAGGAAAATAAAGAATAGAGCAGAAATCAGTGTCATAATATGAGAAAAATCAATTCAGCCAAAAACTTTTGTTAAAGAAAAGGTTAATAAAATGAATAAAACTATAGTAAGAATGTTTAATAAAAATGAGGAAAAGCATAAATTGCCATTGATAGAAATTTGAATTCATTATTAAAAACCTTCACACAAAGAAAATGCTTCACCAGAGAATTCTTCACAAATTTAGGAAGGAAATTAGCATCTAAATTCAGCAACCTTTTTCAGATAATAGAAAATGAGGAAATTCTTCCCAGTTACGTTTTTTAATGAAAATAACCCAATTCAAAAGCTGACAAAGATGTTGTGAAAGGGAAAATTTGAGACTAATCTGTCTCACAATCATAGAGGTAAAAATTCTTAACAAAATGTTATTAATTAATTCAAGTGATATACAAAAATAAAAATACAACACAACAAAGTGGAGTTTATTTCATTTATGAGAGACTGATTTCACATTTCAAATTCAATGTAATTTACCACAATAATAGAGAAAAAAAATTTTTTTCTCAGTAAATTCAGAATAAACTTTTGGTTAAATATCCTGTTTTGATAAATTCTTAACCAAAGAGTTGTATGAAAGAAACACTCTTAGCCGGGCTCCGTGGCTCAGCCTGTAATCCTGCACCTTTGGGAGGCTGAGGTGAGTGGATTGCCTGAGCCCGCGGGTTCGAGACCCGCCTGGGCAGCGAGACCTCATCTCTACAATAAATCAAAAAAAAAATCAGCTGGGTGTGGTAACGCATGCCTGTAATTCCGGCTACTTGGAAGGCTGAGGCGGAAGGATCGCCAGAGCCCAGCAGGTCGAGGCTTCGGTGGCCGGGAGCGGCCGCTGCACTCCAGTCTGGGCGACAGAGTGAGACTCCAACTCAAAAAAAAAAAAAAAAAGAAAAGAAAAGAAAAGAAACACTCTTAATCTGATAAAGAATAATTGCAAAATACCAACAACAAATATTATTTACGTTAAATGGTATAATATTGAAAACTTTCCCCTTAAGATCAGAGGCTATACATGTACACCTACTGTCACCATTTTTATTTAAATTTGTGCTAGAGGTTTTACTCACTGCAATAAGGTAAGAAAAAAATCTACAAGGATTCTAAATAAAGAAAAAAAATCTCATTATCAGCAAATTTTATACCTGGAAGTCCAAAACAATTTATGGATGGACTATTAGAATCCATAAATGAATTTAGAAAAGTTACTGGGTGAAAGATCAATTTCTAAAATTAATTGTATTTCTACATGCCAGCCACACAAATAATAAACACAATTTGAAATTTGCTATTTGCAATAACACAAAATTGTAAAATATCAAGCAACTTAATTCATTAAGTTGTGGGGAGGAACTATATTCTGAAACTAAATGATACAATTGAGAGAAAGCAAAGAATACCTAAATAAACAAAGCACTATTGCTGTCCAATAGTGTAATTAAAGGTTGAAAATTCATCCCAAATTAATCATTGACTCAATAAATACCAATCAATATTCTAACGCAAAATTTTGTGGAAATTTAGCAGAAGATTTAAAAATTCTTATGCAAATGCTAAGTACCAACAACAGAGACAAACATTTTTAAGAAAATTATAAATGCCTTTAGGATGTATTTGATTATCTGATTCCTAACAGTGGTGATAACACATTGCAGTTGGAAATATATATTATTTCCAAGAAATAATTTTGTCTCACCAAAAAGTAGGCTAACCCCTATCTCACATCACATACCAAAATCAATTCTGAAACATGAGTTTCAGATTTAAAGGTGAAAGATAAACAAAATCCTTGAAAAGGAAATACAGAACATTTTTTACCTTGATTTAGCAGATTTTAAAATGATACCTAGAAGTGATCAACAGGACAATGTAAAAATTACAAACTTTTGTCATCAAAAGTCAGTATTAAAAAAGTAAAAATGAAACCCACAGAGTGGGAGGAGATATATGAAATGACAAAACTCACATTTAGAATATCTAAAGGTATCCTAACATCAATAAGATAAAATGCAAACACATACATACACATATCTTGAATATGCCAACACACATAAAATACTATGTGAGGTAATGGATGTATTAGATGACGTGATTGTGGTAGTCATTTCACAGTGTATATGCATATCAAATCACCGTAGTGCACACCTTGGACATATACAATTTCTATTTGTCAATTACACCTCAATAAAACCTGCAAAAAAAAGAAACTAGAAGTTACCAAGAATCAAGACACTATCCTCATATTCATATGTATTTAGGGGTCCTTTTGCTTTCAGAATACACTTTTTTCATGTGTAGAATGGCTCTTCGCATACAATGTCATCAAGATTAAAACAATTATTGACGTTTTGCATATTTATCAAATAGAAATAGAATTGTGTTCAATGCTCTGAAGTGAAACTAATCAAGTCACGCCACTTTTTTTTTTTTTTTTTTTTTGAGTTGGAGTCTCACTCCATGGCCCAGACTGGAGTGCAGGGAAACCACCGCAGCGTCGACCTGCTGGGCTCCAGCGATCCTACCGCCTCAGCCTTCCAAGTCGCCGGAACTACAGGCGCGCGCTACCACACACGGCCGGTTTTTTGTTGTTGTTGTTGTTTTGTTTTCTGATTTATTGTAGAGACTAGGGTTCGCCAAGTTTCCCGGGCGGGTCTCGAACCCGTGGGCTCCAGCAATCCACTCGCCTCGGCCTCCCAAAGTGCTGGGAGCTCAGCCATGCCACTTCTAACAAGTGCTTTCTCCTTCCCTTTGGTGATGGCTCAGTGTCACAGCCCACAATGAAGTCTGTTAGCATGAAAGTTGATAGCTTGACGTTTAGAACTCTCTCTTCTCTGGGGATTATGCTGTCACCCAAATAAAGAATATACTCACACAGGAGCAAAATGGGAGTTTTAGCCAGTGATGCAAAACTTGCCTGCTTTGGGACAAGTAGATACATAATTTGTATTGAGGTATTTGAAAAATATTCATGAAAAATAAACTCTTTATGATATGATAAATTCTTTATGATATGATAAGTTCTTTATGATATAATAACAAGCATATTTTTTAGGACAAGCTTTATATTATATGACACTGATTGCCACAAAAGTCCTGTTTTGTAAATAATATAATACCTGCACCCCAGTTCCTTGTAGTAACGTGAACAACAATATCTAGACACAAAATTGAAAAGAAGCTTGGGGAGCTCTAGTGTCTGACAGCTTATGCACCTATTAACTGAAGATGTCACTAGAAATATGATTGTATTGGTGGGGAGGAGGAGGGAGGCTTTGATGAGATGGCAGTGGCTAAAACAAAGGATAACATTGTCTCTTTGTACCTAGATCACTTTTCTTTAGATATATGAGGAATCTGCAATGCTCATTAACCCTTTGCTACCTTGATGCAAGAGACATACATAGCTGCTAAAGTAGGCATTGGCACTTGATGCTTCATATGATTACGGTAAACAATTTTTTATCTTGTTTTGTTTATTTTGATTCAGGTTTGGGTGTCATAGAAAACACATTTTAAATTTTAAACCATTTGATTCAACTTGATAACTCTATCTGCCCTTTGGGGATATAAAAAGGCATAGTAGGATAAGGTCGTGTTTTTTGACTTCTCTCTTTCAATCTTGGACCGTACAAGAAGAATGAAGCCGTGTAGCCATGGGGGGCACAGCCAGTCGCCCAGCCCCTGCAAGGTGGCAGGCAGGGTCTCCTGTACTCAGGAATCCCATAGGGACCTTTATGAACCTTTGGCAGGCTAGCTTTTGTCCCCAGGGAAAAAGAGTGTAGTAAATGGACTGAGAAAAAAATTGGCCCTGTATTAAAGGAATTCAGGCATGCTGAAAGGCTGTTTTTGTAAACCTCTGTGAGGATGAAAGAATGAGAATTCTGTGGAGTCTTCTTCTGCTGCACTGAACAGTTTTGTATTGCCTGCTGAGGTTTGCTAGACAATTCTAATTTTTCCCTGTGCCCCTGGCAAGGCTGTGTGCTCTAAAGGTCAGAAAGGAGATTAATAAGAGTAGATGTAAGCAGAGTTTCCAGATTACCTCTTATCCACATATCATTCACACATTATTCACCAGTTCTTCTACCGTGTGTTGAGAACTGGGATAAGTGCTGGGAAGACACAGACAAGTATGACATGGGCCGTGTTCTGAAGGATCACCCAGCCTAATGGAGGAAGACAGGTGGGAAAACAAGTAAGGAACATGAAGTGTTGTGGTGACTGAGAAAATCAGGGTTAGGGTAAGAGAGAGTAGTCATGTCTGCCTGGAACATGGTCTTTAAACATTTTGTTCAATGGGTCCCTTTGAAAGGGTGAAATTTATTGAAATGTAAGTCTAATTTCAAGTAAATGCTCATTAAAAATATTAATTAAATATATAACCAAGTGTGACAGTGTTTGGACCATAGTTAAATAATAGAGCAGTAGTTACTGCCCTAATTTTTGAGCATGAAAAAAGGAAATTAATATATATTTTTCTAGGTTACTCCTAAAATGCCATGGTATCAAAAAAAAACCTGGGTCACTGGTTCTGAACTTAGCTTTGAAACTGTGTGATCTTGGCCAGGTCTACTAAACTTTGGCCTCAGTTTCCCTATATATAAAAAGCAAGAAAGTCCTCCAATCTAAATTGTAATGATTACACAAAAACTCAAGGTAGCCTAAAGGTAGAGAAAAATAAATAGTGTAAATTCTTAAAAATATTTTTCTGTGTATAAGTAGACTTCAGAGAGCAAGTGAATGAATTTGGACCACACTTGGAATTCAAAACAAATTGGAAGCCAGATGGTTGATACCCATAATTCCCTCATGAGACAACTCTCAGGAAGTCCATCTGCTTGAATTCCTCATTTCCTCATGGAAGTTAGGATTTCTAGACATTCATAATCTCATGAATCATTTCATTTTTTTTCCTGTTTTCTCATAAGTGCCAAAGAAAATGTCTCCTAAGAAATAGAAAGAATCTAAATTCTGACTGGTATCCCTGGAGTATGTAATAAATGGTCCTCATCATGAATATCATTAGAAAACTCAGAAGAGCAAAAGGTACATTTTTCCATTTTATAAATTAATACACCAGCTAGCCAAAACCTTGAAACTTGATTTAAAATCAATTTCCCATTTCTAGTTACTTCCCCTGTCCAATCCATTAATTAAAGCAACTCTGTTCAATAGAACTTTTTATGACAATAGAAATGTTATGCATCTTTTCTTCCCACAACAGAAGCTAACCGTTGAGCACTACTGAACATTTGAAATATGGATAATGCGACTGAGGAACTAAACTTTTCGTTTTATTTGAATTTAATTTAAATTTAAACTTAACTTCAGCACTGGTGGCTTCTTCAGTGAACATAGTACTTCTGAAGCATAGCCTTGACCATGTTCTTCCTTTACTCAAAATATACTACAGCTTTGCTCTACTTGAATTGTGCCATTAAAGTGTCTTAGGTTGGCATTCAAGAAATTCCATAACCTGTTCTCAAATTTTGCTTTTTATGTAATAAGATCATTCAAAGTAAATATTTGCTGTTCTCAAACCTATCTCCTAGCATATTCTGCAGCAAATTTTCCTTATGGTGTTTTACTTTTTGGTTTTTGTTTTGTTTTGTTTTTTGAGTTGGAGTCTCACTCTGTCTCCCAGACTGGAGTGCAGTGGCCGCTCCCGGCCACTGCAGCCTCGACCTGCTGGGCTCTGGTGGTCCTTCCGCCTCAGCCTTCCCAATAGCCGGAATTACGGGCACGCGCTACCATGCTCGGCTGATTTTTTGATTTATTGTAGAGATGAGGTCTCGCTGCCCAGGCGGGTCTCGAACCCGCGGGCTCAGGCAATCCACTCACCTCAGCTTCCCAAAGGCGCGGGATTACAGGCTGAGCCACCGAGCCTGGCTTACTTTTTGGTTTTGATGATAATGACACTTTATTCATCCATCAAATTTTAACTAATATTGAAATAGCTCAACTCTTTTTATCTCACCTGCATAAAGTTTCGTATTATTTATATCTGTTCATGTCCTTCACACTCGTAAAGTCTCATAATGCTTTCTTATAACATTTAGTACATTCTACTGTATATTTTAACATTTGTGTGCATATGTTAAGTTCACTACTTAATTGTAATCTTCCTGAAACTGTTATCCTGGTCAAATTTAACTTTTTATTCATGTTGGCTCCTTCCATATAGAAGGAATATAAATTAATCATTAAGCAAAAGCCAATAGAGTTGGGTTTCAATGACAGTTACTTTACTTACTATTTGTGTAATTGATTAACACAATGTCAGGCACATAGAACGTGCTCAATGAATGCGAACTATTAAGTAAGCACTAAAGATATAAGCTTAAGATTTTCACAGAAGCATAACTACCTTTGATGCATAAGTGAAAGGTCATATTTCTTTATTGGAAGAAAAACAAGATCAGCAAATATCTCATCCTCTTTATAGAAAAATATTTTATATTCCTTGTAGAAAAAAAGCTTGTTCACTCTACACAGCAGGAATTCTTGGTCTACATTCCTCTCTCTCTATCTCTCCATCACTGTAAGGTGGAGTTTGGGTCAGAATGTCAAGAAAGAAGACTTGAAACTTAGTCCAGGGCAGGAACAGCAGCAGGTCATCAGGGAGCTGTTCCCCAGTAAAGGCAACCCCACATCCATGAAAAGCATGTGTTTTCCTGCCTTCCTGCCAGCCACTGTGTTCTCATGCCAAAACCCACTGTTTGAAGTACTGGAGTTGAAGAGCTTATTATTTTTTTTTGGCCCGTAGCTTGAATGGAATTATAAAGATGTGTAGGTAAAAATGAAAGAGCGCAGATTTAAAGGGAATCTGTCCTTTCAAGCATTAGAGAGAATTTTTTGTTCTTTGCTTTTGGACACTAATGTTTGGGTTGATTATTTAGACTGACTTTCACAATGGCTGAAATTGAAAGCTTTCAAAACTGTAGAGAACTTAAAGATTGTGTTCAAAGACATATTTAGTAAAATATTGGTCACTCTTTTTAAATTATCAAATACTTGATTCAAAAATACTTCTGAAGAAATCTTATCTGCAGAAAATCACTTGAACTAACTTCTAACTTACTTTTAGCCAGGAATAGTAGCTAATCTGCTTTAATGAACAAATATGATTAAAATAATCTAGTTTGAATCCCAGTTTTCTATTTACTTACTATGTAAATAATTTTCTTATCTGTTAGAGTCAGCTCCTCCAAGGTTTGAATCTGTGCTGGGCCACTTAAGGCTTCACCTCACTCATAAGTTACTTAACTTCACTGAGCCTGTTTTCTTGTTTGTGAAATAAACTACTTAATAATAAGAATTCTCACCTCACAAAAATGTGTTTGAATTTGTATAATGTTTAGGGACTGCTCCTTCTCTGACTGGACTCTGTGTAAACCCTCTATGTTGACTGTACTATTTTTAAACCTTTTATTTAGAAATGTTTGCTTTATTGAAAAGTTGCAAGGGTAGTGCAAAGATCTACCATGTAGTATTTACCTGGGTTTGCTAATCAGTTGGTAGTATTTTGTTTCAGTTGCTTTATCATTTGTACTCTTTCTCCATTATCATAAATATGTGTATATTAATTTTGAACTATTTGAAAGAAAGACAGTCATGTCTCTTTATCTCAAAAACTTCAGTGTGCATTTCCTGACAGTCTTTTACATAACTATGGTAGTTATTAACCTCAGAAAATTTGATATTGATAAAATACATGAATCAATAGTCCATACTCCAAATTTGTGGGTTGACTCAGTTATGTTCTTTATAACACTTTTTTTCATTCAGTACAGGATCTAACTCAAGATAAAATATTACATTTAGTTGTTCTGACTCTCATTTTCTTTCATCTGGAACTATTTTTGAGCCTTTCGACATCTTCCATGATGTTAATATAGGTGAGAAACTTTAAAAACCCACAAACTCACTAATTTAGCAACAATTCATGGATACATTCTCTTTGTAAGGAGTCCAGAAACTAAGGGAAAAGCTTTTGCACTCCAGATGACCACAAACCACAGTCAGGGAAGCCAGAGAGCAGACTGGGGACAATCTCTTCTAGGTGTTTCTGCTGCCCTTTGCACAGAACCATAGGATTAAAAACCCGACTAATGCATTAGGACATTCAGTGTAGTTGTGCTCAGATATTTTCATATGAAAATAATTACTTTACTACAAGTTATTTTTTACATCTTTTTGATACTGTATCTAAGATATGACAACAATTTCTTTTAGATTCTGTGCATAAATAAGGTATATTGTATTATATATTATAAATATTGGTTATGAAAAGACTACTAGACTACAAATAGAGACTCAACAGTGTACACTCTAGGGGTAGACACAGTATTATACTATATATTTCTGTTATTGATTATCAGTGAGTCCATATGACTTTATTTTTTTAAAAATGGAATGACTTTGCCATAAAATATACAGATTTCATATAAAGACTGGCCCTCTCTTCTATCCAGAAGCCCTTGGGAGTTAATTCTGAAGTCAGTATAAAATAATGGAGGTGGTTGTCCAGATATTTTCAGGTATAGCAACTCTGAAGAAAGCTTCATGACAAAGGTGACAGAAATATTTTGTGGTTGAAGCACAAAACCAATATTGAGATGGTGGGGCTGAGTATTTGGCCTCTAGAAAATAGAAATTAAACCGGGCTCGGTGGCTTAGCTTGTAATCCCGCTCTTTGGGAGGCTGTGGTGAGTGGATTGCCTGAGCCTGCGGGTTCGAGACCCTCCAGGGCACCTTGGCGAGACTCATCTCTACAATAAATCAAAAACTAGCCGGGCGTGGTAGTGCGCGCCTGTAGTTCCAGCTACTTGCAAAGCTGAGGCGGAAGGATCGCTGGAGCCCAGCAGGTCGAGGCTGCGGTGGCCAGGAGCAGCCACTGCACTCCAGTTTGGGCGACAGAGTAAGGCTCCAACTCAAAAAAAGAAAAAAGAAAAAAAAAAAGAAAATAGAAATTAAGGCAGAAATTAAGTTTGAGGGTAGAGATACTTATTGAAATGAAAACATGATATTGGTAGGACAGAACAAGGGCATGCTATGATGACTGAGTCTCCACAGGCATTGAGTTTTGGAGGTCATGAATGGATATTAGGTGTGCCCTTTGGGTCAGAGGAAAGTTGGGAGTTAGAAGTACTTCAGGATCTTCTCTTCAGTTGTTTGTATGTTGATTATTCTTTGAAAGAAAAGGGCTTTCTTTCCACTTTGGTGGACCACAGTTGATCTAATTTCAAGATGTCAATTTAATGAGATTTCCCATGATGACACTCTACCTCTCTGGGGTTCTAAAATTATGGGAAGACACTGCGTTGATGGGAGAGGTTGAGAAAACATGCAACCTTACTACCCACCCAACATCTCTGTAAATATCCAATTGATATCATCAATAGACAAATTCTCAATACAAAGAAACTTGAGATTTAGTCTTTTGCTCCTGAAACACCAAAAGCTCAAATACTTTTGGAATATATTCTGCAATTTTCCAAAGTTTTGTATTAGTTCACCTGATCTTTTCAGATTCATACTAGAATTTCTGCTTGTATCATTGTAAGTGGCCCATTCTCAGCTTCAGCCTATTAAGCAGTGCATTTTAAAATAAAGTTGTTGTTTTATAACCAAAGTGTGACAGTTTCTACACACACACACACACACACACACACACACACACACAGAAAGCCTAAGTTAGTCTAGTCTATATTATCAGCGCAAGTAGCTCACTTAATTACGTTCTTCTACCTTTTCAAATTATTACCCTATTTTCAATGAGAATGTCTGCCAAATTGAAACTCATGTTTGTAAAAATACCTTTTACAAGATATTTGCCAATGGTATAAAATATTTTCCCAGCAACTAGAATCCATCCCTTTCTCTGCATCTAGTAAATTTGTAATTTCTGCCAATATACTAAGAAAATTCTTGAAATGTCTCTGCAACTATCCTCTTTTTCTATCTTTTTGCTGGGCTCCCAGTGTGGGCTTTGTAGCCTCACCTTCAGCTGTCTGCAATAACAGAGAACATTTTTTCAGTTATTTTTATTTGCTATTAGGAGAAACACGTTGTTTTCTTTTTTTTTAATTTGATTTTAAAAGTTTTTTTTTTTAATTCTGTAATCCCTGATATCTCATTCTCTGTTCTGTTTATCCAGGACACTATCTATATATAAGCCTTTCAAAATAATATTTGGTATGAAGTCCCCCTCCTCCAGAAAGTAAAGGGATAGAGCAGTAGTCTTCATACTTCTTAGTTTCAGGGCTCCTTTAGTCTCTTAGAAAATAGTGAATATCTCAAAGAAATTTTTGCTTAGGTGATATAAATGTCAATATTTATTACTAGCAACTGAGAAAAATGTATTAATTCATTTAAAATGAATATTAAGCCCATTATGTATTAAAATGGGTAGCAAAAATTTTAGAAAAAATAATTATATTTTTTGATAAAAATATTGTTAGTGAAAAATGTTGTGTTGTTTTAATCTCTTTAACGTATGGTTTAATAGAGAGGACGATTACATTTTCATATTTGGCTTACAGTCAATCCATTATGACTTTTGGTTGAAGTATAAAAAGGAAATCTGGCTCATGTAGACATGAAATTGGAAAAAGAAGTGCATTAATGGCCTTTTCAATAATTTGTTTTTAAACTGAAATATGTGATAGGTTCTTAAAGGCTAATTGCAATGTGGATTTGAAGACATATCTTTTAATAACACTTAAATACTCTGTCAATAATCTTCTCGTCCTCTGTTACTATAAAAACCACTAGCTTCTTTTGCACTTTAAAAGGATCTTTTACCCTTGCATGATTTTGTAACTTCATTCATTGTTTATTTGAAAAATATTGGTCCACTGGTTTATTCATATCTTATAAGTGTTGAGACATTTTACAAACATTTTTTAAAAGCCCACAGCTGTTAAATAACCCCACTAATCTCATTTTAAAAATTGAATGCAAGGATGCTGCTAAGCACATAGTAGCTGGTAAAAATTTCTAAAATTTCAATTTTGCTTGAAAATTCTCCCTGGCAACAGATATTATTAGTTGATTTCCTTGAGGTGATAGGGTCACTTCACTCATTTTTGAAAAAAAATTCTGCCAAATACACACTTAAAAAAAACTTTATTGATATATAATTCGTGTACCATAAAAATCAATCAATTTGAGTTTCATAAATCAATGTTGTTGTTGTTTTTTTACATCCACAGAATTTGTAATCATCACTACAATTTTAAGACATTTTCATTAACCCCAAAAGAAATCTCATTTTCATTAGTAATCATTTTAGCCTAATCTCCAAATCCTAGAAAACAACTAGTTTCTGTCTCTATGGATTTACCTAGGTTGGACAATTTATGTAAAAGGATTCATACAATGCATAGTGTTTTGTGACTGATTTCTTTCACTTAGCACAATATTTTCAAGATTCATTCATGTTATGGCATTTATCTGTACTCATTTTGTTAATGGATAAATAATATTCCATTATATGGATGTACTATATTTTATTTATTAGTTCATCAGATGATGGACATTTTGTTGTTTCCACTTTTGGCTATTATGAATAATGCTGCTATGAATGAATATGTACATGTATTTGTGTGGACATGTTTTCAGTTTTCTTGGGTGCATAACTAGGAATGAAATACTGGATCATATAATAATTCTATGTTTAGCATTTTGAGGTACTGCAAAACTGTTTTCCATAGTCTGCTTTTTTTTTTTTAAAGCAGGATTTATTGAGAAGACAGAAAAGCTCCCACAGTTGGAAGGACAACCCTCCACAGTGTGCCACTTTACGTGGCATTCCTGCGAGCAATGTATAAGGGCTCAATTTCTCTACATCATTGTCAAACAGTTGTTGTCTGACTTTTTTTATTATAACCATCCTAGTGGGTATGAAATGAAATTCCATGGCATTTCCCAATCAGTTAATGATGTTCAGCATTTTTTCATGTATTATTGGCCATATATATATCCTCTTTTGAGATCTTATCAGAACCTTTGCCCATCTTTTAATTGTTGCATTTTCTTTTTATTGTTCATTTTAAGTGTTCTTTATGTAGTCTAAAAATAGATCAGATTATGATTTGCCAATATTTTTTCCCATTATATAGTTTGTCTTTTTTACTCTCTTGATAGTCTCCTCTGAAGCATAAAAGTTTTTAACTTTAATTAAGCCTAATTTATCTATGTTTTCTTTTGTCAATTGTGCTTTTGGTGTTATATCTAAGAAACTATTTCCTAACCTATGGTCACAAAGATTTATTGCTATGTTTTGTCCCAAGTACATTTCAGTTTTAACTTTTCAATTTAGATATATGTTAATTTTTATAAATCATGTGTAGTAGGGTTCCAAACTTCTTTTTTCAGATCTGGATACCTAGTTTTCCAGCATTATTTGTTGAAAAGATTCTACTTTGGGAGGCCAAGGCGAGAGGATTGCCTGAGCCTGGGGGGTTAAGACCAGACTGGGCAACTTGGTGAGACCTCGTCTCTACAATAAATCAAAAACTAGCCCAGCGTGGTGTCGTGCGTCTGTAGTTCCTGCTACTTGGAAGGCTGAGGTGGAAGGATCGCCTAAACCCAGCACGTTGAGGCTGCAGTGGTAGTGAGCACGCAACTGCACTCCAGCCTACGCGACAAGAGTGAGAATCCAACTCAAAAAAAAAAAAAAAAAACCGGAAAAACAAAAAGAATTTACCTCTGGCTTCTCCAATTATTTCATTGATTTGTATGTCTACCCTTATATCACACTGCCTTAACTACTTTACTTTGTGGTAAGTTTCAAAATTCAGAAATGTGAGTCCTCCAAGTTTGTGCTTTTCCAAAATTGTTTTGGTTCTTTATATACGCACTTCTGAATAACCATAGTTTGTTTGTTGGTTTTTCTTTCAAGTAAAAATTTTATGTTCTATGTTAAAATACCTAATTCAGCCCTCAATTCAGTATCTCAAGTGTTTTTCCTCAAGACCATCATTGTATTTGATAATATGTAGAAGAAATCCTTTACCTCTTATTTTATTGCATAGAATATTAAAGGGTGTGTACTCAAAATTCAAGAATTAATAAAATTAATAAATTTTGCTGCTTTATCAAGAAACTTTTTTTTCCCCAAATGGGTGGCAGTAAAAGAACAAAATGACTACTCGTACATTTTGATGCCACTGTCTTGGTTTCTGTGAAGGCACCATTGATTTTGCACGATCAGTATAAATGTCGATAAAAGGAAGATAAAATTCTTCAGTATATATTTGATAATATCAAACCTGATTTTAAAAATTCTGTGATAAGCAAACTTTTAAAATATTATTTTGCTTGCTTTATACAAACAAAACAATGTTTAAAAATATTTTCGTTATATATATTTAAGTTATACAACATGACATTTGTATATATCTTGATATACATATACACAGCAAAGTGATTACTACAGTCAAGTAACTTAACATATCCATCATCAGAGTTTTAATTCATGTTTTATTATGCATGTTTTTAAAAGTACCTACTCTAAAAGTAATTGTCCAGCTAATCTTGTCATGGTTATGAATATTTACCTCTGATAGAAAATACAGTTGCTATTATTGGTGCCATTATAACATGGATAAGAATACTTAAGTCTTAAAATAATTCCTTGAACCATAATAGTCTGTGATTGTGTAACAAAATATTTTTTACACATAACGTAATTTGTGGCTCTGGTATTTGAGATAGCATAAAACATTTTAGACAAAGTGTCCTTTCAGTGAAATTTACAATTTTTCAACTAGTAATTACCAAATGCCAGAATTAATTTTTCTCAGATAATTATTCTTTTAGCACAGTTGACAATCCCAGGCATTTAACTCATTCATTAAAATGCAATAATGATTTCTCCAATGGTTTTCACTACCACTAATGACATGCATTATTATGCATCACTAATTTCCATAAAGAATAATGAGATACTATTTTACTGGCATTTATTTTTACAGGGCTAAAGTTTGTTGCATGCTTATGAGGAAAAGACAAAAGAGCCCAGGTCAAATTAACCTCAGAGTTTTTGTTTTTTTCCTTATAGAGTAAATAACTTGCTATGTAAGTATTTGATATCATAGTTGCTACTGAATATTTTTATTATTGCATATTTTTCACTATTATTAGAACTAGTAAATGTCTCAGAAGGACAATAGTTAAATTATTAAAAATGAATATATGTGATGATAATTAGGAGCAAACTTCGAACTAATAAACAAAGTATTTTAAATTCCAACTTTAAAGAATATGTTCAGATCAAATGCTGTAAACTTTTTCTTTGATATTTTGCATTTGTTATCACGGTTACTTTCTCCAGCTGCTGCTTCTTAATTTCAAAACAAGTCAATTAACTTACTGAACTAGCTATTTTAAATACTTTCCTGTGTAAAATGTTTTTTGATGCTGTTGTTTCAGTGGTTACATTAGCATTCACTAAAATAACAATTACTTTTTGATAAAAGTAAATTTTAGAAGTAGAGCTACTAAAACAAAAGAATCAGGTTGTTCTCACTTTTATCTAAAAAAATCATTTTCAGTTTTACAAATTCAAGATAGAGAATTAATATAATACCTGAGAGTTTAAGGCTGAATGGACAACATAGCAAAGTGTACACATATGTTCATTATTCAGTTGAAAAATTACTAATTGGCATGAAATATTTCATTGGATAAGGTGGGCTTTACTCAAAATGATACGATTTCTCTTTAAGATTACAGGTTCTCATTACAAAGATGTGCTATTTTAGCCCTGTTTATAGGAAGGAGCAGTGACATGCAGGGACTGATTAGCTTAATCACAGATGTGTTTGCCTTAGGGAAGTAGCAATAGCCTAGTTTTCCTCATAAAGGTAACAGCCAGGATTCAAATTATTTTTAATCCAAAGCCACGGCTCTTCCAATTCTGGTAGTTCTGTGATTAAATTGGAATATAGTAGAGGGGAAAAGGAGATTGTGTCTAGAAACATGTAATGACCACACTTTTTTTTTAAGGCTAAAACATTAATTCTGCATATTACTAGGGACTGGCTCTCACTAGACCCATCAGTAGGCCACACACATTTGTATAGCACTTGAAAATTTCGTTTGCATCAGTCATCAGCACATGGTTGTATAATGAGGGTGGGTATTTTTCAGAAAGAGAACACACATTTAATTTGACATTTTCTTGTTGAACTTGAGGCAGCCAGCTTTCCTGGTTTTATTCCATCTTTCATCCCACCAAAATTTCCCTCCTACTCATCAAATAATCATGGCATTCTTCACCATAAAACACAGGCAGATGGGTTCTTGTGTCATTATTTGTAATCCAATGGAAAAGATCTGTTTTTGCTTCTGGCCCCCGTTCCATATTTCTCTCAAATCAACATTCAGTTCTTTAAATTGACAAACTTTCTTTTTCTTAGCAATAAAATGAAATTTACCGATAGCATTTTTAGCAGCTTTCTCATGTACTTTCTAGTCCTGCATAATCTGGGTAAGAGTAATTCATATAAAGTGTTGGAACTCTTTTACTTAATTCAATAACAATA
This sequence comes from Carlito syrichta, assembly GCF_000164805.1. Lineage (NCBI taxonomy): Eukaryota > Metazoa > Chordata > Mammalia > Primates > Tarsiidae > Carlito > Carlito syrichta. Next base: position 62,700 of record NW_007249417.1, on the reverse strand, counting down.
GCACACTTTTAAAGACAAGTATGAAATAAGTGCCATATAATAATAACAATTTTATTGGAGTCAAGTCATTTGCTCTTTCCCATAAATGTAAATGCTTCATTATTTAAGCATGCATTTAAAAACCATTTATATGTCTTCCATTTATGCTTTACCATCTACTCTGAATTATCTCATAATTGGATTATTCCTCATTTTATTTTAAAAATTGCTTGAAGCATCAAATTGCTGAGTGTTAAGAGGTTATCCCTTAAGAGTAGCTGTTAGAATTTCTTGGAAATGATTATCCCAACACTCATGTTACATTTTTTTCTTTCCTTATTAGTATGCACAAATTTTTTTGTTGATTAAGAGAAAGAAATGCAATATTATGTCTTTAAACCGTCCAATCAATATACAAGTACCCATATCTATGAATTTCTACAGAAAACTACATACATCTAATGAGTAAAAAAATAAACTGAGCAAGCCTCATTTGCTGGCAACATATGAAATATGGGAGATATGACAAATAATAAAAATCCATTTAATACAAAGCAGCATTTCTTCATTCTGTGTATTTATGAAAAATTTCATTGTGTATCTCCCAGAAAGTGAGACTGTCTTCAAAGTTCATGGCAGTTGATTGGACATTGTTAAATCTTTGCATGGGCATGTGTCTAGATTTTTTTGATTTACCATGATGAAATTTATATTATATCTTTGTTGACATTCTAACCTGATTGTATCACAAAGTATAGGTATCTCTCAGCAGGGAAGGGGCAAGAGAGGGTGGCAATTATATAAGAAAACCAGTTTTCCCAGCTCATTTATTTGTATTTTTAGCTTGCCCTGAGTCTACCATCATCTTTCTATCTTTCCATCCCATCCATGAAAATAATTTGAAAAAAGTGCCTCATAAGAAATGTAAACTTCCCAGAGATAGGTAACAAATGAAATTTACCAGTGTGTGATTTTCACCAAAGGGCAACTACCCTGGTAACTCTCTTTCAGTCAGATAAACAAAATGCTGGTTATTATATTTTAAGTTGCCTATTGCATACATAGCATAGTGCTTGGTGATGGGTAAAGTTAATTATAAAAAGGCAAAACATCTCTGCTTCAGAGATTTTATGTTCTAAAACCAACTTGATATAGTTATTTTTGATAAATGATAAAAATGAGTTGCAAGTGGCATAAAGATTTTTACTCAACTGATAGATTTTTAAGTGGATTGTTATCTAGCATCATGTAGTGAAAGATTCATCTTACTGGGGATTAGGAAACTGCTGATTTTGACTCTGGCTTGATTGGGTGTGACCTTGGTTATGTCATTGAATATCTCCAGGTCTCAAATTTCTTGTCTAAAGAAAACAAAAATGATTGAATAATACCTAATTCATAGTCATTAATCTACATTAGTTGGTATGAAGAAAAATGTCCTTTTTAAGGACAGACATTTTCACATTAAAATGTTTAATGATTTCTTTTCTATCATATCTTTTAAATTTATGTCTGGTGCTTAAGATCTTCATGTATAACACACACACACACACAATACATGTACATATATATTATTTAAACCAAGGAAATAACTATTGATTTTTTTCCACATGGTTAAACTCATGTCAGGATATCTATTTCTTGTAGCACCCTCAGAAGTATAATTACCCTTATTTTCCAGGTAAAGTTTTGGTGAGAAATTTAGTAGCTAACTCAGGGTCATGTAATCAGTAAATGGGAAACAGATACTAGCCCAGACAGTTCGCCCTTGGGGTCCACTTTCCTAATCCCTCTATTGTATGCTAATATTACAGCACTGCTGACTTCACACTGCTGTCACTATCTTTCCCAAACAGAGGCCGGCCTATTGTTCATCCCTTACTGTAAGTTTATATATTTTGCTCCCACCCTTAATACCTTTCTCATATCTCTCCTCTCTAGACTCCAAGTGACACAGTACTCCGGGCAGCTGCTGTACCAACTGATAGGAGTAGAGCTTTAAAAGAAATCCTATGGCTCATCATTGTTTAAATGGCGGTGGCTCCACCTAGATTTCAAAGCCCTGACTGCTTATCAGGGCACCTGTGCTATGCCATAAGCTCCTCAACTGACATTTTATTTCTCACAAATTTGCAATGTCCCTGTATTCCCTTACAGGTAAATGTACCACCAAGTGTCCCCAAGTAAAAAATTTGGAGGAAAAGCGACCACTCCTTCTTCCTCATTATTTGTACCTGTTTTCCTCCATTCTCAGGGTCATTGACTCATCTTTCTCATCTAGATTACACTGTAGCTTTATTACCTGCTCCCTGTGTCTCCTGTCCAGTTCATTGGGCATAAATTTGACACTGTTCTTCAAAAAATTAGTATTTAGGTTCTTCCGTATTATTTTGAGCATAAAATCTAAGCCCCTTATTATAACTTCAAGACCTTTCCTGGTCTAATTCTTCTCCTGACACTCTTCGCTTCAGGTAAGTTTCAGTAGCCCTCTCCAAGTCACCCAGGACCCCGTCTGCATTCCTCCACTAGAATTATTAAGCAGGTCATGTTCTCTCAATGTTCAGCCTCTGTCAGCTGGGCAGTTTAGAGTCATAGTTAAATACTCAGGCGCTGAAACTAGGCAGACCTGTTTGAATCACTGACCCATCACTAACTAGCTTATTTGGATGAACTTGGGCAAGTAATTTGACTTCCTTGAGACTTAGTTTCCTCAACTATAAAATGGGAATACCAAAGGGCTTTCCTCACAGAGTTGTTAGGGTAATGAAACAACTAATATAAAGCCCTTTATATGATGCCTGGAGTACAGTAAATGCTTATAATTAATGTTGATACTACTACAATTGTAATTCAATTCTAATAAATGAAATAAAAACTTAAAATGAATAAAAAATGAAGGAATGAGTGAATGAACAAAGTGCCTGGAACTGCATAACGTAGGGGAATCCACAATGTGTATAGGAATTTCTATAGAGGAAGAAATAGGTGCTATGGGTCAGAAACAAAGAGGTTTAGGATAAAACCAGGTAACTAAATACACCTATTTCAGATTAGTCAGTTTTCGGCCTGAAAATTGGTTCCACGGTTGATATTAGTTCAGTAAAAAAGAAACAATCTGAAGCTTGTTTTAGGTCAGGCTTTCATTTTCTATTTCCATTGCCATGTTCTTGCCCCTTGAGAGGAACTTTTTACTACTTCCAAGATTGTAATCTTTGTTCCTCTTTACTGACTTAGAATAAGCACAATGCACTTTCTATTGATAGAGCCATCTAAGGTTCCTGGCCTGGAGGGACACGGATGAAGGAAAGCTGGTGTCAGCACATTTAGGGCACATCAGAGAACAATTGAGCAGTGTGCAGAGGGTGTGCAATTACTGGCTCTCATTAGATACTTTTTAAATGTTTGCATGCTTGCCAGTGGCGAAGATGGCAAACTTCAAGTAATTGATTGAGAACAAAATTTTTATTATCACCCGCAGTTCTATAAAAAATTAGTGTTTAATATGTTTATCTTTTTTTTTTTCTCTGAATGACTTTCCGCTTAAAACTCTTGGTGAGAGTCAATGTCTGTCTATAGTCAGTATCTGGAGTCCTTAGCAGTTGGAGTGGCAGGGATTAACATGCATTTCTCTAAGTAGTAAAGTATAAACAGCAAGATAACACTAACATATTTACATTCTTTATCATTTACCCTGTACATTCCCGTCTAATTTGGGCTGTTGTCCACATATGACCTCATATGGAGAGTATAGGTATTTTTATGACCTTCTTCTACACTTGGGAAAAATTTAGGATAACAGACTGTCAGTTGTTCAAATATACCCAGAAGTAAGTGGTATTGTTAGGGTCATTGATAGGTCATGCATTGCCTATCTTTCCCTGCTCACCTCCAAATCCTAGTGGAAACTGATTTTTTATCAATGGATTTATAAATTAAAGAGGTGAGGAAAATTTAGAAAGATTGGGAGGACAAAATATCCCCCTAACCTCTACCAACCCACTCAGCCCCTGGTAACCAACATTCTGCTATCTACTTCTATGTGTTCAATTTTGTTTATACTCTGCATGGAAGAGAGGTCATGAGGTGTTTGTCCTTCTGTGTCTGGCTTATTTTGTTTAGCATAATGTCCTCCAGCTTCACCCATCTTGTCTACTTTTTAAGGCTCAAGAGTATTCTACTAAGTATAAATACTAAATTTTCTTCATTTATTCATCCTATTTTTTGAAGTTGTGGTGTGAGTAGTTGTGGATCTCTGAAATCGTCACATCCTACTTGCTTTCACCTTTAATGAGGTGTTCAATAACCTAGTATATGATAGCCTCCACACTAGGACTTAGAGGCACAGAGATGAATTTGAAACGTTTCCCAACATCATCATTGGTTGAGAGATATATCAATGTAGTTTATAAAAAGGGAGGAGGGAATGAGTAAATTAATATTTGTGTCACTGCCAACTTTTCTAAGGAAACTAAAATCTCTCTGTTGGCTGGGTACAGTGGTTCACACCTGTAATCCCAGTACTTTGGGAGGCAGAGGTGAGAGGATTACCTGAGTCCACGGGTTCAAGATCAGCCTGGGCAACATGGCAAGACCTCATCTCTACAGTAAATCAAAAAATAATTAGTTGGGCATGGTGACGCGTGCCTCTGGTTCCAGCTACTTGGAAGACTGAGGTGGAAGTATCGCTTGAGCCCAGTAGATTGAGGCTGCGATGGCAGTGAGCATGCCACTGCACTCTAACCTGGGCAACAGAGTGAGATTCCTACTCAAAAATAAAAAATTAAAAAATAAATTCTCTCTGTCCATTAGAAACAGGAAATTCCTTCAGTAACCAAGACCACAGCTGATGCTGGGGAGACCTCAGTACATTCTATGTCTACACTCCCTCCATCAGCAGACTGCAGAGATTAGTTCACTTGGCAGCCTGGTGATAAATTTAATCTTCTAGGTCTCATATTCTTATCTTTGGCCACCATCCAATATATAAAACCCACTAGACATCTGCTCTTTCTTGCAGCCTTACCCTTAGAAACTTTCAGGTTTCCTCTTCCTGATAGGTTCGCCTCTTCAAATGCCTCCCAGACCAACTGTCTATAGCCTACTCTCAAAACTCCCTGTTCATAGTTAATTTTTTCAGTTTTCTCCAACTGATGGCCCTAGTTGAAACCAAGATATTCTTTGTAAATTTTTTTGGCCACATAAATAAGAAAACCTAATATCAAGAAGGAGACAGTCATAAGAGTTTTGCGGAGTTATAAGAATTCTAAAAAAAAGAATTTTTTTTATGTTATTGTTTTTAGAAGTCATGGGGCAAGACTTACCCAGGTGTGTTTCCATTGACCTTGAGGTCTATCAGTAGTAAGCATTGGACACCTGGCTTGATCTTCAAGTATCAGAGTACCTTTAAAGTAAGAGCATAAGAGTGAGCTATGTAGTCATATCCAAGCTGTTTTATACATCCGGGTTTCTTTCTCTGACCAATGGTATGTCTATTCTGCCTTATTATCACCTCATTTTTAAAGAATAAATTTCAAATAGCCTTGTTTCCTACCAGATATATTGTCCTTTTTTATTTTCGTTTGTGAACTTTTCTATATTTTTAAATTGACTTATGGTTTTTGTTTTTCATTTCACTTCTACTACCTCCTGAAATAAAGAATTTGGTATGTCTGCTTCTGCTGAATAAAGCACTAAATTAAATGCTGTGTTATTTTTAATCATTGAGTAATGAGGTATTCTGATTACCAGAAAAAAGTCAAGCTACACACATTCAAGAAATATGAACATAATAAAACTCACCTAATAATAATCTTGCTCTAATTTATACTTTTTTTGGATGACTCAGAAGACATTTCAAGATCATACGTAAATCTCAGGGACAATGTAGCTTATGATAAATATGCAAAATTGTCAGTTAACAGATTTCAGATTCTCTGTGAAATATGCTTTATGTGTGAGTGTTTGAAAAGTATGTTAATGTAGAGTGCTTTATAAATAGAATTATATATAGGTGCTACTTCTGAGAAAATGAAAGAAGCAAAAGTCTCAAGATCATTTTCTTGAACTGCAGAAACTTCTTGAAGAAATTAAGTCACTAATCTATTTGCTAGGTTTCATTATCTATTCTCAAACACAAACTTCTTGTTTTTGCCTATACCAGTAATATTCTCTCTATATCTGCCTCCAATGTGCCGAGAAGTCGCAGTGTCAAAATAGAAAGAACTTGGGCACTGAAGTCACAAATCCTTATTAGTTTGTGACCAGGGATAAATTCTTTTTCAACATTTACCAGTTTTAATTTCCTAATCTGCAAAATGAAGATAATTTTTGGCATGAGTAGTTCTATGGAGTAAATGGGACGATTTAGATAAAGCGTTTAGAATTGTTCCTGGCATCTTCTCCATGCTCAGCAAATGCTTTCTGTTACATTATCATTTTTTTTAACTTTAGACAGTCATTTATAGATGAGGCCCTGCTATTTTGAGATTTAGTGAACACATCTTTGTTAACTTTAAATGGACTATATCATCTCCTAATGGTTTTTTTTCCCCCCCAGATGGAAGAAGCCTAATCCCTTTAATCTTTGCTTATCACCAATCTCGTTGTGAATGCAGCATCTGGCAGCTTAGGGCATGATGAAATATTGTGGACCTGAAGGGAGGATTCAGTATTGCACTAGTCTCTCAGTCTGAGAGCTCTCTCTCATACTGAAATGAAAGTCAGTTTTCCTATCTCTTCCTTTCAATTTCCTGCTCCTGCTTTCCTGGGCTGCATAGAATGTGTAATCATTCTGTTCATTGAACAAAGCTTCTAATATTTTAAAATAGAGATTGTGGTTCACATAATCATCTCTTTCCATTTCAACATCTCTGATGCCTACCAGCTTTCCTGATAATAACTGTTTTCCAAACATTTGTCATCCTGGTCACTCTCTTTTATTCATAGTGCCCTAATGTGTCCTTAGAGCAGAACATGCTATTCTAGATATTTAAAAGAATTATGGAATTTCTCTTTTCTTTTTGTAGACACTATGTTTCTGTTAATGCACATGAGATTGTGCTCATTTTGGAAAAGGCTTGCTATAATTGGACTTGAACTCAGTGACAGTATTTGAGTTTTTTCATTGGAACAACTTGTTGTTAAAACAAATTTCGTGATTATGTAATTGTGCCGCTGGTATTTTGAACTTAATTCTAGGATTTCACGTCTCTATCTGCCAAATTTTACATGATTAGTTTCATCTCATTACTTCAATATATTCAGATTTGTTGATCATTATTCTGCTATTGAAGGTATTAGTATTTTATCTCAGCATTGAGGCATCTGATAATTTGATAAGCATGCTTCAATATACAATGTGTAATAATAAGAACCAGATAAAAAGCATATCCAGATAAAGATTAATACACAAATGGCTGACACACTAGGCCCCTCTGTTCAGGTTGGAAATGAACAGTCATCAAAAGTCCCTTGCTGTATCTTAACTTCTTTAATGATTGATAATTATTCTAATTGGGTGATTTAGTGAGTGAATCTGCTGAGGCTTTCATCATTCTATGATGTAAATCATCCAGGACTGTGATGCCAGACTCATTTAAAGCATGTATGTATTCTCTGACCATTTTCACCTCTCTTCTCGCTTTCAAAGTTTTGCTCTGAATATACACACACTTATACACACTCATATATACACATCTCTCTGGTTTAAATAAGATTGGGATCATATGATATATAATAAGTTTTATTCAGTCTTTTAGGGTTTTGCAAAGTCGTAAATTATGATAGGAGAATATGATAGGACTATTTCCTAAAAAAGATGCATCATAATTTATGTAACAAATTTCTACATTTTTTAAAATTGATGAATTGTTTATTTCTGGAATTTTCCATTTAATATTTTTGGATCATGCTCTACTGTGGGTAACTGAAACTGTGGAAAGAAAAACCACAAATAAAGAAGGACTATTGCAATAGTTCAAAGAAAATCAGCAAGTCCTGAAGACACAAGGAGACTCAGAAGCATGTGTGGAAAATGCAATAACTGTCTATGGTCATGATTGATTGGGAGGAAAAGTCATGTGGCAAAAAAATAAATAAATAAATGAAAAACAAACAAGGAAACAAATCAAACCAAACCAAAAAACAAAACAAAAAACTGAAAGCAGTATGTAAATCTCTTTTATTATTTCATTTGCTCAACAAAAAATGTTTAAGTAGCAATGGATAATGGATACCAGGACATCATACTTATTCACTCTCTTTTTATTCATAATTTGTATTTGCATTGTTAACAAAAGATGCCAAACTCTGTAAAATATTTAAGATAGTTTATTTTGAGCCAAATGTGAGTGACCTATGCCCATCCCCAGAGATCCTGAGAAAGCCTGCCTGCCATGATTGAATTGTAGCTTGACTATATATAATCAATTTAGAACTGAAGTGACAAGAAACCATAAATCAATACATCCGAAAATTTAGACAAGGAAGGGTGACATTTTCAAGTAGGGGGAGCCTCCCACAGGCCAAGTTTCTTGCAATGTAGATGAAGCTTTATGGGTGGTGACAGACTTCTGAGCAGGTAAGTGTCTCATAATGTGTTGAGTCCCCAAAAGACAGCTTTATAGGGTCATAAAATTTTTTCTTTTTTTTCTTTTTATTTATTTTTTATATATTTTATTTTATTTTTTTATCAATATTTTTTATTATGATATTGTGGGGTACAGTTAAGGGTTAGGTATACAAATATGCTTTGTTCAGGTACCCTTATTGATAAGAGGTGTCTCCCCATCCCCAGACAGATATTTACTACCATTAATCCCATCTCCCTTCCCTCCCCCCCCATAGTTTCCCACCACTGTCAGTCGTTTTCTTATAGTATTACATTGGATGTTGAAGGTTCACTATATGAGTGAGAACATGTGATACTCAGATCTTTGTTTCTGTGAGAGGTCACTCAGTATTATAGACTCTAGTTCCAACCAGGTTGCTGTGAAATTCATGATTTTGTTCTTATTTATGACTGTGTAGTATTCCATCATGTATATGTACCACATTTTTAAAATTCAGTCCTCTTTTGATGGGCAGCATGGTTGGTCCCAGGTTCTTGCTATTGTGAACAATGCTGCGATAAATATACGTGTGCAGGTATCTTTTTTTATAGAGTGATCTGAGCTCTTTAGGGTATATTCCCAGTAGAGGGATTGCGGGGTCATATGGGAGGTCAATATGCAGAGCTTTTAGGAATCGCCATACTGTTTTTCACAGAGGTTGTACTAGTTTGCACTCCCACCAACAGTGTAGAAGTGTTCCCTTTTCACCACACACTCTCCAGTAACTGTTATTTTTTGAGTTATTGCTAATTGTCATTCTGACTGGAGTTAGGTGGTATCTCAGTGTGGTTTTGATTTGTATCTCCCTGATGATTAGTGAGGTTGAACATTTTTTCATGTATCTGTTGGCTGCTCGAATGTCTTCCTTTGAGAAGTGTCTGTTCATATCTTTTGCCCATTTTATAATGGGGCTGTTTGTTTTTTTCTTTTCAGCACATTTGAGTTCCTTGTAGATCCAAGATGTTAAGGCTTTGTCAGACCTGGAGTTGGCAAATACTTTTCCCCAGTCTGTAGGCTGTCTCCCTGCTCTCTTGATGGTTTTTTTGGCTTTGCAGAAGCTTGTCAGTTTAATGAGATCCCACTTGTCTATCTTATCTCTTATGGCCTGTGGGTTTCAGGTTTTGTTCAGGAATTGGATGCCAGTTCCAATTTCCATAAGTGTATGTCCTTCATTTTCTAAGGTTCTTATGGTTTGAGGTTTTACATTTAGGTCTCTGATCCATTTAGAGTTAATTTATGTGTATGGGGATAAATAGGGGTCCTGTTTCAATCTTCTGCATGCGGTCAGCCAGGTTTCCCAGCACCATTTACTGAGTAGGTTCTCCTCTCCCCAGTGGTAGGTGGTGGAGGCTTTGTCAAAGATGAATTGGTTGAGAAATTGAGGTTTTGCTTCTGGAATCTCAATTCTATTCCATTGATCTATATGCCTGTTCCTATACCAATACCAAGCTGTTTTGATGATTGTAACTTTATAGTAAAATTTGAAGTCTGGTATTGTGATACCACCTGCTTTTTTTTTTTTTTTGCTGAGGATTGTTCTGGCTATTCTTGGTAGTTTGTGTTTCCATATCAATTCCTGTGATTTTTTTCTAGGTCTGAGAAGAATGTTGTGGGTAATTTGATGGGTATTGCATTAAATCTGTAGATTGCCTTAGGTGAGATGGACATCTTCACAATGTTGATTCTTCAAATCCATGAGCATGGGATATTTTTCCACTTGTTTGTGTCATCTTTGATTTCTTTTACAATGTTTTGTAGCTTTCATTGTAAAGG
>NW_007249417.1:21684-51365 GCF_000164805.1 Carlito syrichta | reverse complement strand
CTGTTGATGTATTTAATTACATTTATGGTTTTATGAATGTTGAACCAGCCTTGCATCCCAGGGATGAAGCCTACTTGGTCATGATGGATGATTTCTGAGATGTGTTGTTGAATCTGGTTCGCTAGGATCTTGTTGAGAATTTTAGCATCTTTGTTCATCAAAGATATTGACCTGTAGTTCTCTTTCTTTGTTGGATCTTTAGCTGGCTTGGTATCAATGTGATGTTAGCTTCATAAAATGATTTTGGGAGAGTTCTGTCTTTCTCAATCACCTTGAATACTTTCAGTAAGATTGGTATAAGCTCCTCCTTAAATGTCTTGTAGAATTCTGCTGGAAAGCCATCTGGTCCAGGGCTTTTTTTTTGTAGTTTTCTTATTATGTGGTCAATTTCCTTGATTGCTATTGGTCTATTTAGGGTCTCAATTTCTTTTGTTTCAACATAGGCAGGTTGTGTGATGACAGAAAGTCCTCCATTTCCTTCAGGTTTTCAAGTTTGTTTCCATACAAGTATACATAGTCATCTCTAATGATGTTTTGTATTTCTTCAGGATCAGATATGACTTCATCTTTTGTGTTTCTGATTGTGTTTATTTGGGCTTTTTCTCTCTTTTTCTTGGTCAGTCTAGCTAGGTGACCATCGATCTTGTTTATCCTTTCAAAGAAGGATAAACAGCTTTTTGTTTCATTTATTTTTTGTATTATCTTTTTGTCTTCTGTGTCCTGGATTTCGGCTTTTATTTTGGTAATCTGGATTCTTCTGCTGAATTAGAGTTTTTGTGGTCTTGCTTTCCCAGCTTTTTAGGTGGCTTCTTAGGCTGTTAATTTGTGATCCTTCCATTTTCTTCATGCGTGTTTGTAGGGATATAAATTCCCCTCTTACTACAGCTTTCATGGCGTCCCGGAGATTTTGGTAATATGTGTCTTCATTTTCATTTGTTTCCAGGTATGTTTTAATCTCTGTTTTGATTTCATCATTGACGCAGGAGTTGTCTAGCATCATGCTGTTTAGTGTCGATGTCTTTGTGGGTTTTGGGGGACCTTGTTGGTGTTAATGATTATTTTTATTTCACTGTGGTCCAAGAAGGTGCATGGTAAAATTTCAGTCCCTTTAAATTTGCTTATGCTTGATTTATGGACAAGTATGTGGTCGATCTTAGAGTATATTCCATGCGGTGATGAGTAGAATGTGTATTCTGTGGTCTTTGGATGGAATGTTCTGTAGGTATCAATTAAGTCCATTTGATCAACAGTCACATTGAGGTTTCAGATCTCATTGCTGAGTTTTTGTCTTGATGATCTGTCTAGGGTTGTGAGTGGGGTATTAAAGTCCCCAGCTATGATGGCATTGGAGTCAATATCTTTTTTTAGTTTACCTAGGAGCTGCTTTATGAAAGTTGGTGCTCCTATGTTTGGTGCATATATGTTTAGGATGGATATTTCTTGTTGATGGATTGAACCTTTTTATCATTATGCAGTGGCCTTCTGTATCTTTTTTAATTTTTTATAGCTTAAAGGGTATTTTTTCTGAGATTAAGATCACAACTGCTCCTTTCTTTTGTGTTTCATTCACCTGAAAATTTGTTTCCTATCCTCTTACTTTGAGTCTCTGAGTATCCTTTCTAGTGAGGTGAGTCTCTTGAAGACAATAGATTGTTGCCTGGTGATATTTTATCCATTTTGCCATACTATGTCTTTTCAGTGGTGTGTTTAGTCCGTTCACATTCAAACTAATTATTGAAATGTGAGAGTTGATCCCTATCATAATGTTCTTACAGAGTTGTTGTTCTTCCTGTTTGTGTGTTGTCTTTCTTTTGGTTTTAGAGTTGGATCATGTGTGTTTTTAATCTTTTGCCTGTACTCTTGTGAAAAACGTTGTTGTTCTTTTTTCCTTTTCTTCTGTGTTCAATACTTTTTTAAAAGGAACAAAACAGTAGGAATAGAATTAAGTCATTAAACTAACAGAACCAATCGAGCACACTCTGAGACTTTTCGTTTAAGTCCAATGTCTTTCAGCTCTGATTTCTAGCTGTCTTTTCAAGCTGGTAAATTAGTTCGCAGTTAGGGTCAGTGGCCCCTGGCCTGCTGTGAAGGACAGTTCAGATCACCCTCCATTCACCACTCAAATCTGGTCTGTGTCTGTTTTTCAAGCTTGTTTCCCCTGTTTTGGTGTTGCAACCTTGAATCACCAGCAGGTGGTGCTATCTCGACTGCTTGCCCCTGAGGGGGTGGAGCCAGACAGGGGTGGGGCAGATGCCGGAGATGGAAGCCTGTCTCTGGGCACATGGGAGGAGACCCATGGCTGGCAGGACTTCCCGGTGGCAGCAGAGGTGGCAGCGATCCCAGCAGATCTTGCTCGCAGGGACTTCAAGGACTGAAGTCGAGGATCGCCTCAGGTATGGGTGGTGTGATGCACTATGGCCGCCACGGAAGCTGCGGCGTCGCCGGTGGCTGCTGTGTCTGTGGCTGCAGTGGCTGTCCAGACCGCTGCAATGCCCCAGTGGTGGTGACGGCTGAGCTCCATGTGAAGAGCTGGCTGCCAATGTTGGAGTCTGCAGCCCCCGGGGAGAGAGCCAGAGACCCTCTGCTTTCTCCTTTGCAGAGGGTTTCATAGACCAGGTTGCCCCGTCACCATCTTGCCAGAAGTCACTTCCATATATTTTTATTTTAAAGATGTGAAGTGCAATTCAGGATTAAGTATACAGGCAGTCATCATACAGGTAAAGTCTGAGACTCCCTTTGGTCCCTACCTCACCAGGTTTGAGATCAATTACCCTTATTGATATTGTGTCCCTGTCCTCACCACAGCAGTATCCTGCTATTGCCAATCCCTTTCTTTATAGTATTATGGTAAATGTACAGGGTCTGCTTATGAGTGAGAACATATGGTACTCTGTTCTTTGTTTATGTGATAGATCACTGAGAATTATAGACTTTAAATCCATTCAAATGGCTGCAAAATCCATATGTTTGTCCTTCTTTTTGGTAATATTCCATCATGTATATGTGCCACTTTCTTTATTCAGTCCAGTTTTGATGCGCAGTATGGTTGGTTCCATGTTTTTTCTATAGTGAATGGTGTTGCAATAAACATGCATGTTCAGGTATCTTTTTTGCAGAGTGTTTTAAGTTCCTAGTATATTCCCAGAAGGGGGATTGCTGGATCATATAGAAGGTCATTTTCTAGTTATTTTAGGAATTTCTGCACTGCTTTCCATAGAGGTTGAATAAGTTTGTATGACCACCAACAGTGTAGTAGCATTCCCTTTACTCCACATCCTTGCCAGCATCTGTTGTTGTTTGTTTTATTAATGATGGCCATTCTTCCTGGGGTTAGGTGGTATCTCAATGTGGCTTTAATTTGCATTTCTCTGATGATTAGTGAGACTGAGCATTTTTTCATGTCTGTTGGCTGCCTGTATGTCTTCTTTTGAGAAGTGTCTATTCATGTTTTTTGCCCACTTTTTAATAGGGCTGTTTGTTTTTTTCCTTTCGGCATGTTTGAGTTCTTTGTAGATCCTGGATATTGGGCCTTTGTCAGATAGACAACTGGCAAATATTTTTTCCCATTCTGTGGGCTATCTCCCTGCTCTCCTGATTGTTTCTTTTGCTTTGCAGAAGTTTTTCAGTTTAATAAGGTCCCACTTGTCTATCTTATCTCTTATGGTGTGGACATCTGAGGTTTTGATCAGGAATTGGTTGTCTACTCTGATTTCTGTAAGGGTGTCTCCTGTGTTTTCTAAGATTCTTATAGTTTGGGATTTTTATGTTTAGGTCTTTGATATATTTAGAGCTGATTTATGTGTATGGTGATAGGTAGGGGTTCTGTTTCAATAGACTATATGTGGTCAGCCAGGTTGGTGGAGGCTTCATCAAAGATGAGTTTGTTGAGAAACTGAGGTTTTGCTTCTGGAATCTCTATCCTATTCCATTGGTCCATATGCCTATTCCTGTACCAATATCAGGTTGTCTTTATTATTGTAGTCTTATAGTAAAGTTTAAAGTCTGGAAGTGTGATACTTCCCACTTTGTTTCTTTTGCTGAGGATTGTTTTGGCTATTTGTGGTCTTTTTTGTTTCTGTATGAATTTCTGTATTGTCATTTCCAGGTCTGAGAAGAATGGTGATGGTGATTTAATGGGTATTGCATTGAATCTGTAGATTGCCTTTGGTAGGTTGGACACCTTAACAATGTTGATTCTTCTAATCCATGGAATATTTTTTCACTTGTTTGTATCTTCTTGGATTTCTTTGAGCATTGTTTTGTAGTTATTGTTGTAAAGGTCATTCACTTCTCTGGCTAGGGAGATGCCAAGGTAATTCATTTTGTGTGTGTGTGTGGCTATTGTGAATGAGATTGTACTTTTTATTTTGTTCTTTGCCTATTTGTTGTTGGTGTATAAGAATGCAACTGTCTTTTGCACATTGATTTTATACATTGCCAGAGTCCTTTATCAGTGCAAGGAATTATTTGACAGATTCCCTTGAGTTTTTCAGGCATAGAATCATACCATCCACAAAGAGGGATAGGTCAACTTCCTTTTTTCCTATTTGGACACCCCTGATAGCCTTCTCTTATTTAATTACTCTAGCTAGGACAGCCTTGTCTTGTTCCACTTTTCAGGAGAAATTATTTGTCAACTGTATATCTGACAAAGGCCTAACATTCAGGATTTACAAGGAACTTGAATGTGCTGAGAGGAAAAAAATCTGGATAAAAGTGAGATTTCTGGCTAACTTTCAACTCCATATGTCTGACAAACTTATTAAAACAAAATTTTTTTTTAAGAATCAGCATCTCACTCTGTCATCCAGGCTGGAGTACAGTGGTTCAATCACAGCTCACTGCAACCTCAAACTTCTGGGCTCATGCAATCCTCCTACCTCTGACTCCTGAGTAGCTGGTACTATGGGTTTGTGATATCATGCTCGGTTTTTTGTTTTGTTTTTAATTCTTTGTAGAGATGATGTCTCACTCTTTTGCTATAACAAGATGTCTTAGGAACAACAACAAAAAAAGGAGATGAGATCTTGTTGTATTGCCTAGCTGATCTCAAATTCCTGACCTTAAGCAATCCTCCTGTCTCGGCCTGCCAAATTGTTGCGATTTCAGACTTGAGCCACTGCACTAACCCTATTCTAATAATTTTGATTGCATTAGATGGTAAACTAGATGTAATTTATTTCAACAGGTAAACTAAGTTTAATAAGGATTACTTTTCTTAATATGTGCATTTTTGGGGAGAAAGGGTATATGTGTATTTTGTTATAATTTGACAAATGAAAATATAAAAATAAAACTTCTCAGTCAATATTGTCATATATTTTTGTGACTTCAAATAATTTAAACATATGTGATATAGGAAAATGTGGATTTCCTAAGGCATTAGTTATATATTTTATTTGTTATATAATTATATTATATAACAAATAAAAGATGTAGTGGGAAATGCTGGATTATGAAAACCAGTGAAGAGTAATGGAGAGTTTGTGCTTTTGTAGCATTGAAACATGATATATATAGTCAGAGTATTTTTTTAACTAAGAAAAGACACAAATATGTTTGCTTATGAAAGAATAAACAAACCTGAAGAGCTATGATATTTGATTATGAGTCTCGTTATATACTTTTGCTACTTAACTGTAAATATACCTTCAGAGAAAAGTACTTTTTTTGGTTTACAAATCTAGTGGCACTGGAAATGCTCTATTTTGCCTTGTGATTTATAAATCAAAAATGTTTATGTTATGTTAAAGTAACATTCTGTCATTTTCATATTAGCTATCAAGGGAAGTAGATATAGGAGAAAGAAAATTAATAAAGTTTAATAATTTGAGAAATACAATTTTCTGTTAAACTAAGATTAAACTTCATTTATAAGACATAGAAATGCAAACTTTAAGAAACATTCTTGTGTTTGTACTTGCTAAAGACATATATTATAACCTTAATGCTAAATATGTAATTTATACTTATTTTTGAAAGATGAGCATTCAACGTTAGTTTTAAAAACTCACCCACTGTAAGATCAAATAATAATGTTGTATTGTTTGCAGGCCATGCACACTTAACAAATTTTTACCTACAATATTTAATTTTAGATATCATTTAAAAAATTCACATTCCCACCAAGAGTATATAATTGTTTCAATTTCTTCACATTCCCAAGAAACAAACCTGTATTTCTCATTTAATTCAATTTTCAGAGATTGAATTTGATAGGGGTTAGTTGCTATAAATGTATTATCAGACTACTCCAACACTCAGTGGCATAAGACAATAAGCATTTATTTAGGTCACAAATCTTCAGTTAGCTAGGAGGTTCTTCTAGAGTTGGCAAGGCTCCTCCATATATCTAGTGTGAGCTGGAGTTAGAGTGATTTGAATGGCCTTGTCTGAGATACGTTCATTCTTTTCCATGTGTCTCACCTTCTAGCAAACTCACTGTGGTGTGGATGACAAAATGCAAGAAAGAGTAACTCAGATTGTAAAAATGATTTTCAAGCCTGTGTTTGTCTGAGAAAATCACATGGCTGACCTCAGAGCCAGAGGGGTGGTGCTCTACAAAGCTGTATGTCAGAGGGCATAGATAGAGGAAAGGGGTGAAGAATTAGATCCATTCTGTAATCTACCACTGTGACTGTTCTAGGATCATGTTTTCTACAGCTGATTATGCACACTATATAGACTCTGCTGTTTCCAGAAAGCAAATGACTTCAAAGCTATTAAAACCTTCCAGGAGCATACAGAGTTAAAGCTGTATTACCTTATGGCACCATGTCCTATAAACATTGCACTCAAATACTCAGAGCTCATACTGTTGACTAATAATAGGAAAGACACCATTTGGGAACATTATTCTGATACAGAGACCGACTGAATCTTTAAAAACAATGCAATTCAGATTTTCATAAACTTATCCCTTAGGTGAAATAAAGAAAACACAATTAAATGTTGAATTATTGCTCTCGAGCAACCCATTTGTGAAGGATAATGATCTCACCTAGAAGATAAAAGTTTTCTTGTGATTAGGTTCTTCAGCCCATGAAGCATTATCAAACACCTGAGAGTAATATGTAAAAGGTCTTCCTTTAGCTCTTTGGCTAATTAAGAGGAATGGTGTCTCTGAGGAGTCTTCATGCAACAGCTTCCACAAGTGCCTCCCTCTGGTGTTTTCAGTTACAAGACATGACTCACAGCTGCCAGGTTTTGTTCAAGACCATGCAGTTTATTTTCAAGATGCAGTATACATTTTTCTTGTTAGGCTCCATTGCCAAGCAAACACCTTAACTATGCAGCACATGAATTGTACAACACAAAAAGCAGTTGCAAATATTTTTTACTAGTTCTATCTTTTTCTACTCCATGAAAGGTCTAAGTTTAAAAATTTCATTTACTACCATTTGCTATTACATGGATTTTGACAGGATTGTCCTAATTTTATAGTCTTGTGATAAGTACTCTGTGTTTCATGGAATTCCAGATATTCTTTATCTAAAATATAGCAACCCCACTAAAAACAAAAAAAAAATTGTAATATATCTATTTAATAGTAATAATGGACAAAATGTATTGTACACTTATCATGACTTGAGTGACTATATATGTGTGTATATACATAATTTAATTTTTACAACCATTTTGAATAAGGATACTATAATTGGTCAGGATATTGAAGTTCAGAGCAAACATGTTTTTATTTATTTATTTATTTATTTTGAGTTGGAATCTCACTCTATCTCCCAGACTGGAGTGCAGTGGCCACTCCCGGCCACCACAGCCTCAACCTTCTGGGCTCCAGCGATCCTTCCGCCTCAGCCTTCTGAGTAGCTGGAATTACAGGCGCACACTACCACGCCTGGCTAATTTTTTGATTTATTGTAGAGATGAGGTCTCGCCTGCCCAGGTGGGTCTCGAACCCGCGGGCTCAGGCAATCCACTCACCTCAGCCTCTCAAAGGTGCAGGATTACAGGCTGAGCCACCGAGTCTGGCTCGCAAACATGTTTTTATGATATTGCCTCTGTCTAATGTCTGAAGACATTTTTAACAATATTTTTTCAGTTTTCTATTTGTTGCAAGAAAATAAGTCTAGTATCAGTTATTGGGCATAGCAGAAGCTGGCCAGCATTTCCAAATAGAAGGAAGATGTAAAGAAATTAAAAATTCAGTCTGATTTTGTATTTGAAATGTTTTTGAATTACCATTATCTAATACTTCACAACCCTTCAGGCAGTTTCTCCATGCTTAGAGAATCCTAGTCTAGGTCTTATGCATATGGTGATTTAGGGACAGTCCTTATTTATCTGCCTTTAAAATGTCTTCATGTAGAGAAGTGAAAGATCTTTTCAACAATTACAAAACACTGCTCAAGGAAATCAAGGATGACACAAACACATGGAAAAATATTCTATGCTCTAGGATCAGAAGAATCAATTTTGTCAAGATGTCCATCCTACCCAAGGCAATCTACAGATACAATGCAATGCCCATCAAATTGCCAACATCATTTTTCTCAGATCAGCAAACAACAATACAGAAATTCATATGGAAACAAAAAAAGAGCACAGCTAGACAAAACAACCATCAACAAAAGTAACAAAGTGGGAAGTGTCACACTTCCAGACTTTAAACTTTACTACAAGGTGACAGTAACCAAAACAGCCTGGTATTGGTACAGGAATAGGCACATAGATCAAGGAAACAAAACAGATATTGGAAACAAAAACTTGGACTCTCAACCAACTCATCTTCAGCAAAGCCACTAATAGCAACCACTGGTAAAGGGAGACCATATTTAGCAAATGATGCTGGGAAAACTGACTGACCACATGCACAATAATGAAACTGGACCTCTACCTATCACCACAAAAATATCAACTCCAAATGTATCTAAGACCTAAATGTAAAACCTCAAACTATAAGAATTGTAGAAGAAAATGTAGGAAACACTCTTACACACATTGGAGTAGGCAACAAATTCTTGACCAAATCTCCCAAATTTAATGCCATAAAAGCTAAGATAGACAAGTGGGACTATATCAGACTGAAGAGCTTTTGTACAGCAAAATAAATCATCAAGAGAGTGGGAAGAATGGAAAAAAATATTTGCAAATTATGTATCTGACAAATGCCTAACCCCCAGGATCTACAGGGAACTCAAATGAAAGAAAAGAAAATCTTATTTAAAAATGGGCAAAGGGCACGAATAGACATTTTTCAATAGAAGACAATCAAGCAACCAACAGACACATGAAAAGATGCTCAACCTCACTAATCATCAGAAAAATGTAAATCAAAACTACAATGAGGTCGGGCTCGGTGGCTCAGCCTGTAACCCCAGCACTTTGAGAGACCGAGGCGAAAGAATTGCCTGAGCCCACGGGTTTGAGAACCACCCAGGCAACTTGATGAGACCTCTTATCTGCAATACATCAAAAATTAGCCAGGTGTGGTAGCCTGCACCTGTAGTTCCAGCTCCTTGGAAGGCTGAGGTGGAAGGATCGCCGGAGCCCAGCATGTCGAAGCTGCAGTGGCAGGGAGCATGCCACTGCATTCCACTCTGGGCAACAGAGTGAGACTCCAACTCAAAAAAAAAAAAAAAAAAAAAAAAATCTACAGTGAGATACCACCTAACTCCCATAAGGATGTCCATCATTAATAAATAAAAAAGTAACAGATGTTGACATGGGTATGAGAAAAGGGAACACTTCTACACTGCTGGTGAGAATGTAAGCTAATTCAGCCTCTATGGAATGCAGTGTGGTGATTCCTAAAAGAACTAAAAATTGACCTTCCGTGCTATCCAGCAATCCCTCTCCTGGGAATATACTTGGAGGAACATAAATCATTCTACCAAAAGACACTTGCAGATGTATATTTATAGTCACACTATTCACAGTAGCAAAAACATGGAACCAACCGTACTGATTATTGAAAGTGGACTGATAAAAAAAAATGTGGTACATACACAGGATGGAGTATTATGCAGCCATTAAAAAATAACAAAATCACGGACTTCGAAACAAATTGGATGGAGTTGGAGATCATCGTACTTAGTGATCTGTCATGAAAACAAAGAACTGAATATCACATGCTCTCACTCATGAGTGGGGCTTGAATATTAATCACATCAGCACAAAGAAGAGATTGGCAGTTGCTGGGCACTGCCAGGAGAGGGGTGGGGCACATAGCAACACAAAGGATAAGTGCTTAGTGAAATCTTTGTTAGAGAAAAGGGCTTTTTTGAGAATTTTTGTTATTTCTGTACAAATGTTCTCTTTACTTGGTAGCGATCAAAAGTCATCGTTCTACAAAAGAGGAATGGGGGAGGGAGAGGAATGGATATATATGCCTCAGCATTTTTTATCACTTTTAATTCAAGGAGAAATCCAGGAGTCTACATGCTGTTCAGCGTGAGTCATCTCCACTTATTCATTCCACCCCTATTTCATCATGCTTTTTTATTTCAATTTTTAAAAAAGTCAAATTGGTAGTATTAGTGAGAATTGTCAGAATTTAATAAATTCCCCAATGCTATTTTTATAAAGTGGGGTTGGGTTGTAGTTAAGGCCTTTTCTCTACTTGCTTATAGATGGCAAATATTTTTCTTCTGATTATTCTTTTTTATTCCTTTTACTAGATTTTTAAAAATGTTTAAATTCTTTTTTTATTGATACATAATACCACAGGTGCTAAAAAATGTATACACATTTTAAGAGATGTTATGTATGTATTCCTTTTCCAAGTTGAATTAAATTTATGGCAGCAATGTGTAGCATGATGTTAGCTCAAAAGATGGCACTGATCAAATGAATGCTAGCATCACCATGCAACAGGCAGGACAGTCAAAGAAAATGGCAGAAGCATGGTTGTCACTTGAGCACTAGACCATTCTGAAGAGATATTTGAAATTCGGGAATGTTGTTGAAGTACAACAACAACGGAGGCATGAGTACACAACAGAACTTCCAACACACCTAACAACTGTACCCATTTGTGATAAGTTTGAAATGCATGATACTGTGTGTGATGTGTACAAGAGAAGATCCAGGAGGCCTTGCACAGCAAATCCTGCAGTAGTGGAATATTATACAGCCATAAAGAAGGATGAATATATGGACTTCACAGCAACTTGGATGGATTTGGAGTTGATCATACTCAGTGATCTATCACAGAAACAAAGAACAGAGCACCATATGTTCTCACTCATAAGCGGACCTTGAACAATTATAATACTATCAGAAAGCGAATGGAGTAATGGGAAACTGTCAGGGAAGCGGAGGTGGGATTGGCAGGTGAGGGAAACTGCTAGGGGAGGGAGGGGCATACCTTATCAGTAAGGGTATCTGCGTAATCAATGTTTGCATACCTAACCCTGAATTGTACTCCACATTTTTATAATTAAAAAAAAAAATAATAATTTTTTTAAAAGAAGTGTCTGGACACTGATGGGAACCACTCTGAACACCTTTTGTAATTGTAGAAATCAAACATGACTTGTATTCATCTTTTGTTATTGGTATATATTGAGTATTACAATTATAATACAAATTTTTTCTTTCTAAAATGTGTATACTTTTTTGGCACCCTCTGTAGTTTAAATATTTATAGGGTAGTTTTGATATTTTGTTATATGCATAGAATGTGCAATGATCAAGTCAGGGTATTCAAGGTATCCATCACTTTGATTTTTTTTCATTTCTGTGCGTTGAGAACAATTCAATTTTTCTTTTCTGGATGTTGAAAGAGAGAGAGAAGTGTATCATTTTTTACCTGGAAGTCTGGTGCTGCACTTCAATTAAGTATTAAATTTGGATTCTGTGGCAACAAAATATCTACTTTTCCTGATGAATTGAAAGAATTATTATTATTTAATTAGGTTTAGGTTGCCTTGGTTGCCAAGGAGTTTGATATAATAGCTCTCCTAAGCCTGATTTTTCTTTAGCAGCATCTATCCCCCAATTTGCATAACATGATTTCATGACTTGTGTCTTTTTATTTTAATTTTGGTGGCTCTATATACTTGTTGCTTTTGATGTAACCCAACTCACATTGTTTGGAGTTAGGTAAAGTACACAATTTAAAAACATAATAACTTTCTTGGAAACAAAATGAGATATTCTAAATGCCTATCATTACAACAGCTTCAAAGTCACTGTCAAAATATTCCCCTCCCCTGCCACCATAAAGGGGTTCAAAATATTTTAATTCCGTAGGTTTTTGTTGCTGTTGTTGTTGTTATTTTAAGCCAAATGTAATTAAAGTGAAAAAGTTAAAATAGGCATCAGGACCCAACCATGGTGGTCACTATTTTCTAGAATCTTTCAAATATAGATTTAGCTTACAAACTGAGCCCCATTATCATGTATTTTGGGGTTTATTTGATCTTGTCATTTTGCCCTTGAGCTAGAAGGAAAAACAGAAGAAAAAGCACTGTCAAAATCATTTAGAGAGATGTCATTGGAGATGAAATCCATACTGTCAACCTGATTTGCCTACATTAAAAAAAGAAAAAAACCCACAGAAGAAATTTTGCTTAAGACACAGTATCTAGAAAAAGCGACGCTACCCCTAGGAATAGCATTGTTTAATTGTATACCTAACCCTGAATTGTACCCCACATCTATAAAATTTAAAAAAAAATTGAGACTTACAGGGAGTGTTTTCCTTTCTGGTTTGGCTGTTTAGAAACTCCAAACAACATTGTGACCTATTTCTATTAACTGGTCGGCATTAGGATCACATGCTATTTCTGGTATTGATCTTCCTCTGACTCTATTTTTCTTCCCAATTTTCACCTTTTTTCTATAATTTATCTACTTTCTCATTTGAAAGCACTAATACATGTAAAAATATTTAGAGCTAGCTCTAAGAAATTAGCCCAGTACTTAACCATGTATTCCATAGCCGATTTAATATAGGGTAATCTATATTTAAAATATAATTAACTGAATGAATGAAATTATAAAGTCACTTTAAAGTAAAAATTAAACATATATGTGCATTATTCTCAAGCCCATTTAGAATTAAATAAAAGAAACATCTTAACACACAACAATAAGGGTATTTAATATATTATTGTCTATATATAGGCTTTCTTCCTAATAATATTGAAAGGACAAATTCTATGATATGACATATTTAACTTAATGGAATAAGCAGTCTATTACAATATGATCTTAATTTAGTTGATATGATATAAATAGAAAATGTCTTCAAGTAAATACTTGAAATGTTAGATGTTATATGTTACTCATGAGTGTTGTGATCATAGAACATTTGTTTTATCTTGTTTCTATAGTTCTCATAATTCAATCATGAATATCTATTACTTTTATTAATAGAAACATATAGTATTTTGTCACCTTTTAATTTTCAGTTATTGCCATAATCTTAAAATATATTTTGTGGGGACAGATATTTGTATTATTTTTTCACCCTAAGTTTTGGACGTAAACCCTATCTCTTCCCCAACAAAAAAATCCCACCTTGTTAGACTTACTACTAAAAATAAAAAATAAAAATAAATAAGACCTTAACTTTCAAAGAAATTGTTGTTTTCCTCTAAAATTACCCAGAGATGGATCTCTTTTTGTTATAGCAGTCAGGGTGAATTTTTGTCATAAAAGTGAAAATTTAAAGTATTAAAGTCATATGTGTAGAGACTAAAAATGATTGCTTGGGAATTTTCTATACTTGTGAAATAGGTAAGTTTGACAAAAATTTCAATCATACTGACTCTTTCTTTTGAACACCACACTTATTTTCTAGCATTTCAACACTAAAGAAACTGAACTTTTTCACAGTTTTTAGTTTTACATTTTTACTTCAGTGACTCTCATATTCTGGAAAAGGTAGTGTGAAAAATCTGTTAGTGCAAGATATATCATGATTAGAATGTTGCCATTTCCCCCATGCATAATTATGCTGATTTCATTTTCATATTATTCTCTACTGTTGACGTTAGTGTCATTCTCCACATGTTGAGAACATATAGAGTGTTTTTTTATTTCAAAGGATATAAAAACAAGAGATGGATTGTAATTGCCCATGTTGAATTATGAGTGACTTTTTCCTCAGCAAAATGAGCACTATTTTAGTGTTGCTTCCAGATCATTGTTGATAATTTCTTTTCCTTGGCCTTAATCTTTCCTTTACAATAAAAATGTACTCTCTTAAGTGTGAGATAAGTGTGCTTTTGCCTTTCTTAGCTAGTCTATATTTATAGCCAAATAATTCCTTTTTATGGACTTTGTTTTAGCTGTGTGCATATTAGAAAAAAGAGGACCAAAGAATTCCCCCCCAAAAGCATGTTGTTATATCTAATTATTTAATTTTGCTGATGGTGTGAGAAACAAAAAAATGGATTTCTTCTTTAGTCTATAACATTAAGTTGCTCAACATTCCCTGACAGTGTCAGAGTCTTTGAATTTCCAGATGAGACCACAGTGAAGATAATTCTTCTAGTTAACATTGTTTGTTTGTTTGTGCTGAAACTTAATAACGACTGTAAACAGTATTAACTATTAGTTCTCTCTCTTTCATTTGTTATCAAAAGTATTATTTAATTTTCATGACATTACCATGCGATTGTTTAAATTCTTTCCCCAAAGATAATATTATTTCATTTAAAAAATGCTATCAAACAACATCACACGTTACAGAGAAATCTTTTGGGAAATAGTCAGTTGATGCAGCAAACTTGATTGTTGTTTTAATTTAAATAATTGTGGCAAGTATCCTAACTCTCAGCAACACCACCCTGATCAGTCAGCAGCAACAACACTGAGAGAGACAAGAACTTCCACCAGCAAAAAGGTTACAACTCACTGAAGGGCTGATATGACTGTTAACATTTTTCAGCAATAAAATATTTTTAATTTAATTTTTTTAATGTGCCCAAAATAATTTATACTTTTAGGTTTTATAAGCTTCTGTAAAGCAAAAACATTTGTTGAACTGATATTTGACTAGTATTTTTCCTAGTGTGACTCACTCAAACATAAATAAATAAAATTGAGGGCATTTCATATCCTTGGAAGTCCTGCTGCACTTAAAATACTGCTTCTAGTCTCAGCTTTCTTTGTGTCTTAAAATACTTTCAAGGATTTGGGCCCAGCTACTAATATTTTGTAGTCATAGGAAGAAGCTTAGCTTGTTTGAAAAAAGGGCACATGCCAGTAATCCCAGCAATTTGGGTGGCCGAGGCAGGAGGATTTCTTGAACCCAGGAGTTCAAGACCAGCCTAGACGGCATAGCAAGACCTCATCCCTACAATAAATAAAAAAAAAAATTAGCCAGGTGTGGTGGTGGTGCATGCCTATAGTGCCAGCTACTAGGTAGGCCAAGGCAGGAGGATCGCCTGAGTTCAGGAGGTTGAGACTACGGTGAGCCATGGCTCATGCCACTGTACTCCAGCCTGGGCAGTAGAGTGAGACCCTGACAAAGGAAGGAAGGAAGGGAGGGAGGGAGGGAGGGAGAGAGGAAGGAAGGGAGGGAAGGCCAAATTCAGATGTGTTTGTGGACTGTAAGCCACTGAACTTGCGATTGCATACACTATTAATCCCAAACATTAATGCTTCCCACAAATAGAGGAATGTTCATCTTATTTCCCCCATCTTAAAAAAAAAAGAGAGAAAACTTTCTAGTTCTTGTTTCTTTTTCTGTTGTCCTTTACATCAAAATCCCCCAAGAAGTTTTTCTACTCACATTGTCTGATTCACAATCTCAAACTCAAAATCTCAGATCAAAATCACAGTCTCAAAATCTCTCCTATTATTCTCTCTTAAACCATTCTGACTAGTTTTTATTTCCATTACTTAACTAAAACTCGTTTTTGTTGAGTTCTTCAATGACCTCTCCATAGTTAAATTCAATGTCATTTCTCAGTCTTCAGCCATGGTTTGACACTGCTGATTTTTCCCTTCTTAAGAAACTTTTATTTTGGCTTCCAAGAGTTTTACTACTATTTAGGCCCATTTGCTAGATCCTCCTCGTTTATTCAACCACTAAATAGTAGAATGACCCACACTCCATCTTTGAACCTTTTCTCTCTATACCTTTTTCCTTTTATACCTTCATCTGGTTTCACTGATTTAAATTCCTCCTATAAGCCGGTGGTGCCCAAATATAGTCATCATTTCAGAAACTCTCCTTTAAACATCAGACTTATATAACCAATTGCCTCATATACGTCTCTCTTGGAATTCTAATGGACGACTCAAACTTTCATTTCTAAACTTGCCCTCTGTAGTTCCCCCCATCTCATTTAATGTCCACTCCAACCTTCCAATTGATTAAGCTGTAAAAACTTGGAGTCAAAATTTGCACTCTCACATTTCACATTCACGTCATCAGCAAATTCTATTGAATTGTTCTATTCTAAACATATCCAGTGCTATTGACACAGTCCCAGTTGCCATTATGTTTTAGCTAGATCATCGTCTGATAATCTTCTATGTGGTCTTTCTGCTTCTGTTCTTGTACTTTTATTTTACACAATGTAAGGGATCTTGTAAAATATGAGTAAAATCATGTCTCTTCTCCTTTAAGAACTCTCTTATGGCCTCCCATCTCACTTATCATGACCTAAAAGGTCCCAAGATATAGCTACCCTGAACTCTAATTTCTCTCTCAGTTCACTATCTCACACTCTCCTCCAGAGACACTGAATTCCTGGTTTTCCTTGAATACTCCAGGTGTGTTCCTGCCTCAGAGCTTCCTCATTTGCTTCTCTCTTTGTCTGGAATGTTCTTCTCCCAAGTACCCATGTGGTTTGCTTTCTCACCTCCTTCAGGTCTTTATGTAAATGTCACATTTGCAGTGCCACCCTCCCTGAATGCTCCGTTTAGAGTTTCATCTCCACATGCCTCCTTTTCTATTTATCTTCTTAATTTCCCTGCTTAACAATCATCAGTAGCTAACAAATATTTTTAAATTTAGCTTACATATTATCTGCCTCTCCCAAAACAGGAATATAAGTTTGAGTTTCATCACTTTCATTCAGACCTGCATCAATAGAACCGAAAACAATGTCTGGAACATATTGGACACACAATAAATATTTGTAGAATAAAGTAATTAATTCACAGGAAATCATAACCACAACCTAGCATACGTGTAAACTTTGGAATGAATTATGTTATGTTGAATAGTTGACTTATTTTTCCAGAATATTTTGTATATGCAGATATAAAATTTAGTTTTTATGACATGGTACTTTTAGTATCTTAAACAAAATACTCAAAATACAAATTTCATGAAGTTTCTTAAATTCATAATGTTTTGTATGCATATAAATGGAAGTGAAGAGATGCTGAGAGACATGAGCAAAGTAAGAATTAACAGGTTGGGAGTTAAAATTGTATCACATAAATGATGCCAAGATAACTGAGTTGAATTAATAGGCGAGAGAATGGGTGCAAAATTTATAGAATCCCTTTCCACTTTAGGTAATAAAATGAAATTGTTAAAGAACTTTGCTTGAGGACCTCTTGTAAACTTTAGAAAGTACCAAAGTGACTTGCTGCGGAAAATTTTCTTTATAATGTCCTACTGCCCTGATCGTTAAGCTTCTTTTCTAGGCAGAATATTAGACTTTGAAGTCTAGCTATGCATTTTTGGTCTTCTATTTTGAAGAAGAAGTGCACTTTTTTTTTTCTCCAAGAGATGAATGAACCGATCCCCAAAATGTGCCCCTGTTGTCTTCCCTGAGCAAAAATTTCTACCTTCTCTAGGCAGACTGCTTGGGACATTCTAAATTTGTTCTGTGTCATTCAAAAGTATCAATTTGCCAGAACAAGGGACCTGGAGGGCAATCTGGAGACAGACTTTTAACCTCAGTTCTTTTTTTTTCCTTCTCTTCTTTTGCCAACCACCCATTTCTCAATATATAATGTCTGGCAGCCAGAATAGTCTGTTAATGACATATTTGAATGTTGTGGGATAAAATTCATTCTGCATATGAAAAAGCTTTTTAGACCACTTGTATACCTACCTATTCCTGAATCGTACCCTATATCTTTAAAATTAAAAAAAAGAAAAAGCTTTCTATGGTCTTAATTAGGAAATTATAATATAGTTTTTTGCTGAAGGCATTGTTGAAAGGATTCTTCAATTGTATGAGAAGTTGAACCAAATGGCCAACTTCAATATTAAGCTTCTATATATTATAGTCTTTAAAATTTATCTATTTACACATTGCATTGTGCTGTTTATGTAAGGAAATGAAATTTCATTCTTAAGACTTATGTATAATTTCTTTATAATAGAAATCTTAGTTGCAAAGAAGTTTTTTTACTCTATGAATTTTGCATGAATAAATAATAGAGGCTGGATGCAATTGGCAGTTGGTTTCTAAAAAAAAACCTGATAACACTAGAATATTTTAAAATATAAATTACATGCTGCAGAAAATGTATTTAAGAAAGAAATTTGGCTCTAGTTAAGAGCAATATATCATTTGGCCCAAGCTTGATTCCTTCTAAGAGAGAAGGTGGCAGAATATGAATTGTTCTTTGAAGAAGTAGATTAAAAACTAAGTATTTTGATGTGCACATATATCAATAGACAATAAAAAAACAGGCAACTACCAATTGTACACTTAAAAAGAAAAATTAAATACCACATAGCATGTTGGTCAGAGTATAATAAATATAAAATAAAGGTTTATATAAACCAGCCTATGAACATTAAACAGATTTTGAACCAGAGTTATTGTTAAATTATTTGTAGGTCTCATAACGCTCATAAGACACTTTGGATATCAAGCCAAGACTAGATCAAATATTATTATTTTAAGTTTAAAAGTATACATTGATGCCATGTTGATGACAAACCAACTTGACTAAAGTTTTAGTTTTCCAATTAATTAACTTGTAAATATGACCAAATTGTCTTCCAATTATAAGAATTATTTCCTTGTTTCTTGTCTTTTTTTTGCTACATCAAGAAAATTTTAGAAAAAAAATCAATGTTTTGTTCTAGCCATATATAAAATTAAGTCTGCTGAATTATCTTGAGGCGAAGCCATTTTTAACAAGTCTTCCTCTGTTTGGTTTGTTATATTTGTGAGATGGGTAGAAAAAACATTTTGCACTAAACAAGGGTAGTGACAGGCATGATGAGGTATACAAGAACTTCAAGTTATTTAATGTCTTAACAATTGGAAGATAATAAATTCCAATAGTTATTATGCAAACATTAGAGCTAAAATCAAACACAGTCCTTATTCAAATAAATGCATGGTGATGTGTGCTGGCTTGGGAGGGGACCACTGGAGGTCCCAGACAGGCCAGGACCCTGGCACCTGTGCCAGAGAGTAAAGCCTCTGAACTAGAAGAAAGGAGTTGCCATGTCCTGGCCAGACTGCACTGATGAAGCAGTGCCAGACAGTTTCCCCACAGTTCATCATTGATCCTGCCACCTCTGCCCATCCCTCAGGTGAACCAGAGGAGGGAGGTCAGGTAAAAAAACAAACAGAAAAAAATTACACAAACTACCACCCCAATAGCAGCTACTTTAATAAAAAAGTAGCAAAACAAAAAATAAAAAGAGAAGAATCTGCCCTCTCAGATGAGCCAATGAAAAAACGCTTACAGTTCCCAAAGCCTTAATGAGTCAACAACCACAAACTCAATGGAACACATCCAGAGTAAATTGTCTCAAAGGCAGACATAAAATTCAGACTATGGGTGACAAAGATAATCAGTGAGATCCATGAGAAAGTAGATATGCAAATCATCCAGACAACAAAGACAGTGCAGGAAGAAAAAGCTGACCTGGCCATTATAAGAAAGAATAAAACTGAGTTTTAAGAAAAGAATAATTCCCACCTGGAATTTTAAAAGACAATAGCAAGTCTTAGCAGCACAATCAACCAAGCAGAAGAAAGAATCTCAGAGCTTGAGGATCAAATTATTGAACTAACCTAGTCTGACAAAAACAAGAAGAGACTTAGGAAGAATGAGCAAAGTCTGCAAGAGATCTGGGATTATGTAAAGAGACCAAACCTATGGTTGATTGGAATCCCTAAGAGAGAAGGGGGAACTGAGAACACTCTGAAGCAAGTCTTCCAAGAAGTCACCCAAGAAAACTTCACCTATCTTGCTAGTGAGACAACCATCCAGATGCAAGAAATTCAGATAACTTCTGTGAGGCATTACATGAGAAGGCCATCCCCAAGAAACATAATCTGTTTCACCAAAGTGACCATGGAAAAAATAATCTTAAAGGCAGTCAGAGGGAAGCGACAAACCAATTACCAAGGAAGACCCATCAGAATTGCAGTAGACCTCTCAGTAGGAACCCTACAAACCAGAAGGGACTAGGATCCCAACTTTAACATTCTTAAAGGAAAACAATTCCAACCAAGAATTTCCTACCCCCTCCCCCAAGATAAGATTCATTAATGAAAGAGATTAAAATCCTTCCCAAACATCCAATACCTAAGAGAATATGCC
Organism: Carlito syrichta; assembly: GCF_000164805.1. Taxonomy (NCBI): domain Eukaryota; kingdom Metazoa; phylum Chordata; class Mammalia; order Primates; family Tarsiidae; genus Carlito; species Carlito syrichta. The sequence continues at coordinate 30,908 of NW_007249417.1, read as the reverse complement.
ACCTCGATACCAACCCTTCAAGAGATGCTTAAGAAAGTTATAAGCAAAAAAACAAGAGAATGGTTATATCGATCACAAAAGCATAGGTACACACAGAGTTCACAGACCATACAAATCTACCACAAAGCCTAAAAACACAAAGTAGCTTCTTAATAGCAATATGACAGGAACAAACTCCCACATATCAATAATTAACTTAAACATGAATACACTGAATGTGCCACTCAAAAGACATAGAGTGGCAAATTGGATAAAGAATCACGATTTATCCTTATGCTACCTTCAGGAAACACGTATCATTGTAAATGACATCCACAGGTTCAAGGTAAAGGGCTGGAGAAAGATCTTATGGACCGGACAAAACAGATGTGAAATCAACAAATCTTAAAAAAAGACTCTGAAGCATACTACACAGTGATAAAAGGCTCAATCTACCAGCAAGAAATATACATCTTGAATATATATACACCCAGTATAGAAGTACCCACATTTATAAAACAACTGTTAATTAAAGTAAAAATAGAATATATAGTTAGACACTTTAATACCCTGCTAACAGCTTTCGGCAGATCATTGAGGCAAAAATCTAGCAAGGATATCCAAAGCCTTAATTCAAAATGTAACCAAATGGACCTACAGAACACTTCACACAACAGTCACAGATATACATTCTTCTCATCTACACATGGAATGTACTCCAAGATTTACCACATATTCAGGCATAAATTAAACATGAACAAATTTCAAGATAGAAATCATACCAAGCACTTTTTAAGACCAAAGCAGAATAAAAATAAATATTATTACCAACAGAAATTCCCCCCAAACACACAAATACATGGAAATTAAACAGCATGCTTCTGAATGACTTTTGAGTAAAAGAGAAATCAAGACAGAAATAAAAAGATTCCTGGAAACAAATGAAAACAAAGACACAACATACCCAAACCTCTGGGATACTATGAAAGTGATACAGAGAGAAGGAAGCTTATAATATTGTACACACATATTAATAAAATAGAGGAATCTCCAGTAAACAGACTAATGTAGTACCTAAGGGAACTGGAAAGCCAAGAGAAAGCAAATCCCAGAGTCAGTAGATCAGTAGAAATTATCAAAATAATGTCCCAGCTAAAGAAATAGAGACCAAAAAAAAGGAGAGAGAGAAAATTCAAATAAATGCAATTAGAAGCAAAAAAGGAAATGTTACAACCAACCCTGAAGAAATACAAAAAGATTGTAGGAAACTACTAAGAACAACTACTCAACTAAGCTAGAAAATGTAAAGGAAATGAAGAAATTCCTGGCATCACACAACTTCTCAAGATTGAAACAAGGAGAAATTGAAACTCTAAACAGTCCAGGAACAATCCAAGAAATTGATTCAGTAATAAGAAACTTCCCTGACATAAAAATTTTATGATTTCAGATGATTTCTCAGCTGAATTCTATAAAATACACAAGGAAGGGCTAATATCAATTCTATTGAAAGTATTCCAAGCAGTCAAGAAGGAAGGAATTCTCCATAGCTCATTCTATGAAGCCAATATTATCCTGACACCCAAAAATGGCAAAGACCAAAAAAAGAAAGAAAACTTCAGATCAATTTTCTTGATGAACATACATACAAAAATTATCAATGAGATCCTAGCAAATTGCATCCAACAGTACTTTACATACTTCATAACCAGTTGGGCAAGTCTGGGCTAGGTGGACTAGGTGGGCTAGCATTAATAGAATGCAAGGCTGGCTCAGCACATGCAATAAGTGTAATCCACCATATAAACAAGTGTAAAAGCAAGAACCACATTATTACCTCAACAGATGCACAAACGATGTTTGATAAAATCCAGCATCCTTTTTTGATAAAAGCACCCAAACACTTAGGCATCAAAAGGACACTCCTCAAAATAAGAGCCTTATATGACACACCTGCAGCCTACATCAAACTTAATGGGCAGAAAGTTGGACGCATTCCCCCTAAGAACTGGAACAAGAGAAAGATATCCACACTCACCACCTAGTTAACATTATACTGGAAGTCCTAGCCAGGCAGGAGAAAGGAATTAGGGGTATCCAAACAGGGAAAAGGGAAGTTAATTATCTCTCTTTGAAGATCACAGTATTCTATACCTAGAAACCATAGCTAGTGCACCAAAAAACATATTGGCACTGATAAATGATGTTAGTAATGTCTCAGGATACAAAATTAATGTGCAAACATTAGCTGCATTTCTATACACCCAAGAACAAGCAGGTTGGGAACCAAAAATTTACCTCAGCATTAACCTAATCAAAGAGGTGAAATATCTTTACAATGAGAACTACAAAAATTTCTCAGAGAAATCAAAGATGACACAAACAAATGGCAGAACATCTCATGTTCATGGATTGGAAGAATCAATATTGTCAAGATGCTGATTTTATCCAAGGCAATCTATAGACTCATTGCAATCACTATCAAACTACCAGCATCATTCTTCACATTTTCCTCCTGGAAAAGACAATACTTAAATTCATTTTTTTTATTTTAAAGATGTGGAATGCAATTCAGGGTTAGGTATACAAATGTTCATTATACAGGTACCCTTGTGGATGAGGTGTGCCCCTCCTTCCCCTGGCAGTTTCCTCAACTGCCAATCCTCCTTCCCTCTCCCCCCAGCAGTTTCCCACTACTGCCAATCCCTTTCTTATAGGACAATACTTAAATTCATATGGAAACAAAAAAGAGCCTGAATAGCTAAAGCACTACTCAGGAAAAAGAATAAAGCTGAAGGCATCACACTTCCAGACTTCAAACTTTACTACAAGGCTACAGTAACTAAGACAACACGGTTTTAGCACAAAAATATGCAAAGAGACCAAAGGAACAGGACAGAGAATCCAGAAATAAAACACAGACCTTCAACCAACGCATCTATAACAAAGCTGACAAAAACAAACATTGGGGAAAGGAAACCACATTTAGCAAATGGTGCTAGGGAAACTGACTGACCACATACTGAAGAATGAGACTGGACCCCTACCTGTCATGATATACAAAAATTGACACAAATTGGGTAAAGGACTTAAATGTGAAACCTCAAACTATAATAATATTAGAAGAAAACTTAGGGAACACCCTCCTGAACATCAAAGTAGGCAATGAATTCCTGGCCAAGTCCTCAAAAGAAAATGCAGCAAAAGCTAAAATTGACAAGTTTTTGCACAGCAAACAATAATCAAGACAGTAAAGAGACAACCCACATTATGGGGAAAAAAAAATATTTACAAGCTATGCAGCAAAGCCCTAGCATCCAGGATCTATAAGGAACTCAAAATAATTGACAGAAAAAAACTAGTAACTCCATTAAAAAGTGGTCAAAGGACATGAACAGACACTTCTCAAAGGACGATATTCTAGCAGCCAACAAACATATGAACAAATGCTCAGCTTCAGTAATCATCAAAGAAATACAAATCAAAACTACAGTGTGATACCACTTCACGCTGGTCAGGATAGTTATCAAGAAAAAGTCAAAAAAGACAACAGGTGTTGGCAAGGCTAGAAAAAAAGGAAACACTTCTACACATTTCATAGGAATGTAGGCTAGTTTTACCTTTGTGAACACAGGGTAGCGACTTCTCAAAGAACTAAAAATTGAACTACTATTCATCATTAACTCCACTCCTAGGAATATACCCAGAGGAACACAAATCGCTCTACCAAAAAGACACAGGCCTGCATATGTTTATTGCAGCACTATTCACAGTAGCAAAAATACAGAACCAATCCAGATGCCCATCAAAAGTGGACTGAATAAAGCAAATTTGGTACACATAAATGATGGAATATTATGCAACTGTAAGAAAGAGCCATGTCCTTTGCAGTAACATGGATGCAATCAGAGACCATCATTCTAAGTGAACTATTACAGAAACAGAAATTGAATACCACATGCTCTCATTCATAATTGGCCCGCACACACTGGGCATGTGGTCACAAAGGTAGGAACAACAAACGCTGGGCACTGCTAAAGGAGGGAAGGAGGGTGGAAGGATAAGGGGCACACCACCATCCATTGGGCACCATACCAACTACTAGGGAGTAGAGTGCTTGTTAGAAGCCCAAGTCTTGTCTTCATGCAATTTACTTATGTAGCAAATCCTCACCTGTACCCCACAGCTCTAAAATAAATTAAAAACAAAACAGAAACAGAAATTCAAAGAATCATGCAAATCACATTTTCACAAACAGTTTTTCAAAGAAAAGTATAAATGAAATACACATACATCATAGTTCACATAAAATATATCAGTTAATACATGTTTAGTTTTTTGAATTTAAAGAAATAAAACAAATTGTAGTGGTTTAATTTACTTCCCAGGTTATTTTTATGTCATTGAGGGCTGAGATCCATTCTTCTCATGGTCACTGTCATTTTTGCCACAGTACACTAGCACACAGAGGCAGCATGGTGTAAGGACGTCTCCTTGCTAAAAACTTCCTCCTATACTGCATAAAGGACTCTCGGACTTCAGAAATGGACTCTCTAGCTGGAGAATGTGTAACTCTTTGCAGTTACTGAGTGTGTGGGAGACCAGAGGGCACTTTCTGAACAGAGAGCAAAGACGGAACTGGGACTTAACCTGAATATTTTTCCAAAAGGGAGGACTACTGGAGTTCCTAAGGCAAACAGGTAGGAAGGAATCCAGGAATTCAAAGTCAGCCTGAGTGTGCCATAAGCAATAGATGCCACTTTTCTTTCTATCATAATTTGTGCTTAGGGAACCCTCCTAACACAGGATCCCAAAGCACCTTTGCTTCCCTTCATTTTGGCAACCTTTCCTGGGTACTGACCTACCATTCTCTACTGTGAATATTCTCCTTCCTGAGACATGAAGGTAATTCTCTGGAAAATGTCAAGTTCCATTTATCACTCTTTTATTTATAAACTTAAATGTTTAGATGAAGCGAAAAAATTCATAAGGTATTTAAATAATAGTTTTGCAACACTTCGATATATTTTACTCACATTTTTTTTCTTTAAAAAAGGATTAAAGGGACAGATGTGTTCATCTGTTTATTCTGCCTTTAACCTTTTCTTTCTGACACTTGTGGTTTGAGGCAACACTGTGGAGATGAAACAACAGTGTTTAAAACAGGAAGCCATTATGAAAGCTTCATAGCAGATGATTGCAGGGAGCAGTTACTTATCATTCCACCTGAGAGTCAAAAGTCTTAATAATGATATGATAATAGTGCTAAATATAGTTACTATTAAGGGCTAGTTATGTGGGGTACATTATGTTATTTAATTCTTTAATAATTCTAGGACATAGAGTTATTATCCCAATTTTATAGATCAGAAATTGGTAAGAAATTTTTATTAATTTAGTATAGCTACACAGTCAATACATACAAAAGGTGGAATACGAAGCATGTCTATCTGACTCTCGAATATTAGAAGCTTAGCTTCATACTATACTGTGGGCTTGTTACACATGCCTTTCTCTGGCTGGAGGAATGAGAAAGTAGCATGATGTAGGGAGCTACTAAACACACATCTATCCCTCACTTATAGCTCTTGGTTCAGTAAGGGGAGAAAAATAAAAGGAGCTGATTGCTCCACATTTTTTCAAGGAAGATTCCCTATATAAAATTCAAACAAGCATGCCAGGGAGAATGCACCTCTATGACCCATTACTTTAAAGAAAAATGCACAGAAAGAATGACCATAAGGACTGACTGCTTGGGAGAACAGGTCTATCTCCAATAAATGAAACAATAAACATTTCTGTGACTTCAAATCCATTTTCTCTTTAGAGAAGTCATCCACAAATGATTTCTTCTTTTCTCTCTTTTTCCACTTTGTTTCCTAAGGGCTAACTAGTAGAAACTACGCAATGCCCCACCAACATATTTAATCATCTGCCTTGTTCACTCAAGTTCTCTCACATCACCCAGGCCTGTTCTGGTTCTTTGTGTTCTTTGGGAACATTTAATTACTCCCACATCATAGACCCCTTCAATAGCAACAAGAAAGACACAGAGAGGGAATCAAGGAAGTTGATTATTTTCCTTTTGCTCCATTGCCTTTGGGTGAAACTGTCTCCACAACATTTTCATTGAAGTCAGGACAATAGAGTTTGTTCGTGGCCTAAATTTTGTGCCTGGGCTTATATCAGGCCAGGAATAAATACTGCCAAAGATTCTAACTACTTTTCAAACAGCTTCAACTTATAAATCTTTAAACACATTTTATTATGTCTTCCTTCCAAACCTTGGGAAAATTCATTCCTATGGCTTTGTTTCATACACACATGATAAATGAGCCTAACAGTGGAATTAAAAGTTATTTGATTCACTGAGCATTGTTTGTTTTTGCTTTTTGAATTTTGTTTTAAATTTGCTTTAAACCAGCAAATCATTTCCAACATTCATAAAAGTACCTGCCTGATATGGCTAGAATGTGACTTTGCTGTAACAGGTATCCTGGCCTAGTTACAGGTAGTTCCTCCTAAAAAACATAAAAGATTTTCTGCAAGCTCAAGCCAATCTAGCACATATTCCATTTTACATGGAAAGGATTGAGGAAAACAAAAGTGATTATTTCAAGCCAATAAGTGTTTGGGGGAGACTTTATAAGTGTCAGTGTTGGCCCATTAACCCACAAAAGCAGAAAGTCTGTGAAGTATCAGAGTTCTGAGATGGCCCCTAGGTCTCCTATCCCTGCCCTATATACTCCTGTCACCTTGGATGTGGGCAGAACCTATGAATATGATGGAATGGTCCCTCCCTTAGTTAGGATGGTACCTGATAAAAGTGGAAGAATTTTATTAATATAATTAATTCCCAAATCAGTTGACTTTGAGAACATCCAAACAGATAATTCTTAGTTGGCCCGACCTAAGTAGGTAAGACTTTTAAAAGGACGGAGCACTTCCTTGGGAAAAAAAGATTCAAAGCATGATAGAGACCCTGATGCTGTCCTTAAAGCAAGCTGCTATGATGTGAGTCTATGAAGGGAACTGCATGGTAAAAACTTAAGGGTGGTCTCTAGGAGCTGACGGTGGTTTCAATCAAAAGCCAGCAAGAAATCATCACAGTCATACATTGCAAGAAATGAGTTCCACCAACAACCTTAAGGAGAGAGGAAGCAGATCTTTTTCTAGCCAAGCCTCAGATGAAGATACAGTCAGTCGACACTTGATTTTAGCCTTGAGACCCAGAACAGAGAATTCAAAAAATATATGATGCCCTCCTGACTGATGGAAATGGTGCAAGAATAAATATGTACGTTGTTTTAAACCGCTGAGATTTTGGTAATTTGTTCAGCATCAATAAAACAAACTAATGTGGTCCATGAAGTAAGGGTGTTTCACCCTTGAGGTACTCTTGTTGACTCTACTCTGTCTACAGCAGGAGTTCCCAAATCCTGGGTTGCGGATGGGTCTGTGCCCAGTTAGTAACCAGGCAGGACAACAGGAGGTGAGTGGTGTGCAAGCAAGTGAAGCTGCATCTGTATTTACAATGCTCCCCATCACTCTCATCACCACCTGAGCTTCATCTCCTGTCAGATCAGCGGCAAAATTAGATTCTCATAGGAGCACAAATTCTTTTGTGAACTGAGCATGCGAGAGATCTAGGTTTCATGGTCCTTATGAGAATCCAATGCCTGATGACCTGAAGTGGAACTGAGGTGATGCTAGCACTGGGAGCGGCTTCAAATGCAGATTAGCATTAGCAGTGAGATTTGACTGCACATTGCCCCTCACCCACCTCCCCCATGAAGTCATGGGAAAATTGTCTTCCACAAAACCAGTCACTGATGCCAAAAAGGCTGGGGACCACTGATCTATAGAATCTAGTCCATTGTCCTTGGTTCAAATTTTTCACTGTGAGCTGGCCATGGTGGTCCATAATCCCTATATTCTGAGAGAGGAAGAAAGGAGAATCACTTCAGCCCAGGAGTTTGACATCAGCCTGGGCAACATTGTGAGACCTCATCTCCAAAAAAAAAAGGAAAGCAAAAACTTATACAGGTGTAGTGGCATATGCCTGTAGTCCCAGCTACTCAGGAAGCTGAGGCAGGAGATCACTTAAACCCAGAAGGTGGAGGCTGAAATGAGCCTGGATTATGCCACTGCACTCCAGTCTAGGCGACAGAAGGAGATCTTTCTCAAAACAAAACAAAGTAAAAAGCTTCACTAACTTGCTTTTGCAACCCCCTTGTTACCTGCTTTTTCCCAAATGTAATCTTTACTTTCCTGTGCATTAAATGTCTCTCTGGGTCCTGGCAAAGGTCCGCTTTTATCCCTGAATCTTGTTGGACACTAATCTCTTTGTATGGAATGCTCACCCCACTTTACATCTACAAATTCTTATTTCTGTTTAGTCACTTCCCCTACATAGACTTCCCATGACTCCTCTTGCAATAATCATTCCATTATATTGTCATAATTAATAATAATTTGTATGCATGCCTTCTGTGTTTTCTATGCCATTGCATCATCAAACGATCAGTCAATGACTGGCAAGTAATAATAATTTGCTGAACAAACAATAAATGAATGAATGAATAGGACTAAGTCAAGATCAAGATTAATCACAGTGTAAAAATAAGAGCTGCTATATGAAACAATTTTAAAAGATGCAATGATGATTTTCTTTTACATCTCACAAATATGGAACTTCCTTCTGTCTTGTGTGTTTGCAGCATCACCAATACGTTGCGACTGAAAAATGTCCAGCCCCAAATTATCATAATTTTAAAATCTTCTTTAGTTACTTGCACACTGAACAGCCCTGGCAGTCATCATGTTATTACTACTAATAAGAATGATAAAACCTAGCATGCTATTTACATTGTATTAACTTATTTAACTTTATATTAACCCATATATTAATAATAAAATGTTGATGTAGAGTCTATGTCTTACAAATAAAAAAACCAAAGAAGTTGAATTGACTTGACCAAATCTTTCTGATAGTAAATAACAGGACTAGAGTTCGAACCCAGGTAATTTGACTCTAGTGTCTGTGTTCTTGGCTACCTTAAGCACTATGTGTTACCTCTTTAATGATGAAAACAGTAGGGATGGTGAAGGGCACTTGTGTCTGTGCATATCTCTCTTTTGTAGTGGGATGGCTAGTGCAGGAGACTCCATACCCCTTCCTCAAATGACTTTACCTGGCAACCAACCTACTTTCCTAGGGCATTCTCAGAGCACGTCTTACCTTA
>NW_007249417.1:21109-21664 GCF_000164805.1 Carlito syrichta | reverse complement strand
TTGTTTTGTTTTGTTTTAAACCCAGATTATCATCTTTCTTTACACTTCTGATCCCCTTAGCTGTTTCCTTGTGAGTCAACAGCAAATGCTGTGGGTTCAGGCCTGATATCTTCTTTTTACCAGTGATTTCAATAAAGAATGCTAAGTGTCAAAGGCCAAAGATTATAAAACTAGAAAACACCTTTCTTAGGCAAATGACATCGTAATCAGGAAAATCATCCCATTTCACCTCTGGCAGTTTTAAAAACATACATTTTGGAGTTTCACATTAAATAAAGTATTCTAATGTTTTCTCACCTTTGACAAAGCTCAAGAGACATTTTGTTGCTGTTTTTAATGGGCTTTGTTTCTTACAGAAGTTTTAGGGGCTCACAGCAAAATGGAGCAGAGAGTTTAGGGAGTTCCCATATATCCCTTCCCCGACACAGGACAGCCTTCTCTACTGCCAGCATCCCACACTACAATGATACATTTGTTACAATCAATAAATCTACGTTGACACATCGTTATCACCCAAAGACCATAGTTTACTTTAGCGCTCACTTTGGGCATTGT
>NW_007249417.1:0-21089 GCF_000164805.1 Carlito syrichta | reverse complement strand
TTGCAGCATCACCAATACGTTGCGACTGAAAAATGTCCAGCCCCAAATTATCATAATTTTAAAATCTTCTTTAGTTACTTGCACACTGAACAGCCCTGGCAGTCATCATGTTATTACTACTAATAAGAATGATAAAACCTAGCATGCTATTTACATTGTATTAACTTATTTAACTTTATATTAACCCATATATTAATAATAAAATGTTGATGTAGAGTCTATGTCTTACAAATAAAAAAACCAAAGAAGTTGAATTGACTTGACCAAATCTTTCTGATAGTAAATAACAGGACTAGAGTTCGAACCCAGGTAATTTGACTCTAGTGTCTGTGTTCTTGGCTACCTTAAGCACTATGTGTTACCTCTTTAATGATGAAAACAGTAGGGATGGTGAAGGGCACTTGTGTCTGTGCATATCTCTCTTTTGTAGTGGGATGGCTAGTGCAGGAGACTCCATACCCCTTCCTCAAATGACTTTACCTGGCAACCAACCTACTTTCCTAGGGCATTCTCAGAGCACGTCTTACCTTAGAATGTAAAAGATTCTTATCAAGCCTTGCAAAATACAGTCAAAGCTTTCTGCATTCTAGATTGGAATGTGAATTTTCATTTCTGTCTTATAGGATAAATTTATAAAAGTTACTTATTTGTTGAAAGATGTGCTCACTTAGACATGACCGTATTAAAATTGTTCATAAGCACCCTGGTTATGTCTCTTTCAGCACTCACTAGTTGAAGGTGAAAAATATATGATATTTTCAGAGTCAGAATATTTAAATCCATTCATGGAGTAAAGAGTTGATGGAGAAACAAGGCTGTGGTTCTCAGAGCCGTTTCCCATAATCCTGGATCAGTAATTGGAGTGGGGTTTTTTTTGGGTTTTTTTGTTTTGTTTTGTTTTAAACCCAGATTATCATCTTTCTTTACACTTCTGATCCCCTTAGCTGTTTCCTTGTAAGTCAACAGCAAATGCTGTGGGTTCAGGCCTGATATCTTCTTTTTACCGGTGATTTCTTTTTTTTTTTTTTTTTTTTTTTTTTGAGTTGGAGTCTCACTCGGTGGCCCAGACTGGAGTGCAGTGGCTGCTTCCGGCCACCGCAGCCTCCACTGCTGGGCTCCGGCGATCCTCCCGCCTCAGCCTTCCGAGTAGCCGGAATTACAGGCGCGCGCTACCATGCCCGGCTGATTTTTTGATTTATTGTAGAGATGAGGTCTCGCCTGCCCAGGCGGGTCTCGAACCCGCGGGCTCAGGCAATCCACTCACCTCAGCCTCCCCCGGTGATTTCAATAAAGAATGCTAAGTGTCAAAGGTCAAAGATTATAAAACTAGAAAACACCCTTCTTAGGCAAATGACATTGTAATCAGGAAAATCATCCCATTTCACCTCTGGCAGTTTTAAAAACATACATTTTGGAGTTTCACATTAAATAAAGTATTCTAATGTTTTCTCACCTTTGACAAAGCTCAAGAGACATTTTGTTGCTGTTTTTAATGGGCTTTGTTTCTTACAGAAGTTTTAGGGGCTCACAGCAAAATGGAGCAGAGAGTTTAGGGAGTTCCCATATATCCCCTCCCCGACACAGAACAGCCTTCTCTACTGCCAGCATCCCACACTACAGTGATACATTTGTTACAATCAATAAACCTACATTGACACATCGTTATCACCCAAAGACCATAGTTTACTTTAGCGCTCACTTTGGGCATTGTACATTTCATGGGTTTGGACAAATGTATGATAACATGATAAACCGTTATGTGATCTTGCAGGGTAGTTTCACTGCCCTGAAAATCTTTTGTGCTCCACCAATTCATCCCTCTCCCACCCCAGCTCCTGGCAACCACTGATCTTTCTGCTGTTTTCATAGCTTCGTTTTATCCCAAATGTTATACAATCAGAATCATACAGCAGGTTGTCTTTGAAGGTTGACTTCCTTTCCTTAGTGATATGCATTGAAGCTCTCTTCATGTCCTGTCATGACTTAAAAGAAGTGGTGACTCATTTCTTTTTAGCTCAATACTATTCCATTGTCTGGATGTGCCACTGTGTATCCACCTACTGAAGGATATCTTGGTTACTTCTAGGTTTTAGCAATGATACATACGGCTGCTAAATAAATAATAAACATCTATGTGCAGGTTTTTGTGTGAACACAAGTTTTCTACTCCTTTGGGTGCATACCAAGGAATGTGTGTGATTGCTGGATCATATGGTAATAGTGTGTTTAGTCTTACCAGCAACTGCCAAACTGTCTTCTAAAAATGGCTTTACCATTTTGTGTTTTCATCAGCAATGAACCAGTCCTGTCGTTCCACACCCTAACCGTTGTTGTTGTTTTGTTTTTCTCTTTTGGTTCTTTTGCCACCCTGATCTACAATTTATAGAAAAATTGCTGAGCTACTTTGGTACACATTCAGTGACATGTAATGTATTGCACAAAATTAGCAAGCTTTTCAATGTTTCAAATCTAGGCAATTATTGCAAGTATTGAAAGATTGACTCTCATGTTATGGTGACAATTTTCAGCAGTATAACTAATACAATCTTTCTAAAATTCAGTATAAGTTGTTTGTTTACACAAATTCTTACATTCACATGGAAGATCAAAAGTCTAAGAATAACAGAAAAAATATTCAAATAAATTGGGAAGGGGGGCTTGTCTTAACAGATAAAAAGAGTCACTCATAATCTATGGTAATTCAAACAGGGAGAAAAAAGATAGAGTAATCAAACAGAATTAAGAACACAGAAACAGACTCAAGTATTCATAGGACCCAGAATTATGATAAAGGAAGCACTGCAAATCAATTAGAAAAATTGGATTTTTAAAAAAATGACTGACAAAACTAGTTTTTTATATTAAAATATAATAAAATAATATTCTTCAACTTACCATTTACATACCAAACATACTCCAAAGTTTTAAATGTAAAAGTTAACGTAAGAGAATAGCTCTATGATGTCAGGGAAGGAAGGAGTTTCATAATAATGAATAAAAAAGCAGTCATTTATGTTCCTTAATTTAGAAAACAGTTTTATTGAGCTGAAATAGATATAATAAAGTACACAAATATAAAGAATACAATAGTCTAAGTTTTGATCATCTCCACAGTCAAGAAAGTAAACATAACCATATTCCCTAAGCTTACGAGGCCCTTTTGTAATCCCACATTTCCATGTCTTCATATTACCAGACTCATGCAATTACTGATCTGTTTTTCATAACTATATGAAGTATCCCATGTAAGCTAACCTGTATCCTGCATGCACACGTGCACACACACATTGTGTATGTCTGCATTACAAATAAAAAAATAATTCATATTGAGATTCCCAGATTTTGCTAGGTAACACTGATCTGAGATCTAAAAGTAATTCACCCATTCAGTTGATTAAGCATGATTATGCTCTTAATTTGAATTAAAAAAACCCAAAAACCTAATTGACACCTAGAAAGCACTTTCACAGGTTAGCTCATTACAATGTCAAAACTTTTTAACTATTTCAGATTTCAAATCCTGTGCTTGAAAACAAGATACCCCCTCACCCTCCCATCCTGGCAAGCAATACATATCTTTAATTCACCAGATAATGGCTTATTTTTCCACTTTGGTCTAGTCAGATGCAGTGCTATGTGACTACTGACGAATGCTGTTTTAGAAAAAGGTTTTATAACTTTAGTATCGGAACTTAAGAAATATTTCTTGGTTTTTCGAGAAGCTATAGTTTCTTGACCATGTCTGATTTATTTGTAGCATATGTCTCTAGTTGACTTAGCTATCCTTCTACATGTTTGTAGGTTATTTGAGAAAGCAGACCAGATCTTATTAATCTTTGTCCTGCATTAGGATATATAGCAGTTAACTGAGTAACTATTTATCAAGTTGAATTAGATAAAATTGAATAAATCATATTAGCAACGCATGGAAACATTGCTTGTAGTTCAATTATATCTGTTGTCTTAGGTTCAAAATGAGTATAAGCAAGGCCTCTGGTCATTGCCAATGTAAGAATTTAATTGAACTGTGTCTTTTTTTTTTTTAAGATTTTAAAACTATTAGCCATTCCTCAAATCTCTCTTCCTCCTTCCTTTGGATCAGTGGTTTTCAAAATTGGTTGCATTCTAGAATTATTTGCGGGAACTTTTAAAGACTTCGATGCCCAGGCGGCACTCTGATCAATTAAATAAGAATTTTGGGATGGCATGTAATTGCCTATAATTTTTAAAGTCTTTAAGTGATTCCAACATTCAGTCAACATTGAGAACACTGCATTAGATGATGGTAAAGAGTAACTTGACCATTCTTTCCTTCCTTTTATCAGCCCTCTAATATTTTGCTATGGCACTGCAAATAAACTATCAACTATTCAAAAGTTAAAATGTGGTTCAAGACACTGGTGGTAATTGCCCCAAATGGAGGAATTTTTGGTCCCTTAACCAAAAAAACTCACAAGTTTTAAAGTAAACATTTTAACCCTTAAAAAAAATCTCAAAATTTTTTTCCCCAACAGACTGTGTTTCAAATTAATTAAACCTTTATCAACATATGGAAGTCACAATTTACAGATTCCTTTTCCTTCCAACTCTTTTTCTTAGTCATTCTGTTCACACATATTTTTGAGGTGAGAGAGATTAATTTACAATGGTTCTACATAAATTATCCTTCAGTTATTATTTGGGGTTTTGATTGCAGTGTTTAAATGTTTATTTGGTTTTAAAAATGTAATAAGAAATAGGTATTTCAAATGAGGTAAAGGGAGTTATTAGGAATGATAGCAGTATGTCTTTTAAGTTCCCTTGCTTTACTGGTACATTTTTAAGACAAGAAGTCAGTGTGTGGTAGAGATACAAATTATTCATCTGGTGATTTTTTATTATTTTTTATCTAAACCTGCATATTTCTTCACTGAAAATCTCAGCATTAGTAATAATGTTCCAAATTATTTTTTGAAAGAAGATAAAATGCTTCTGACTCATGACAAAGCATTTTTAAATTGCAAACTAACTTTTAGTCCAATGTTATGCTATCTTCATCCTCTCCCCCAGTTTCTTTAATTTCTTTTGGGTAATTTTTTTTTTATTTCTTAGAAGTGAGAATTGATTAGTAGACATAAGATAATGGTTTTGCTTCACTATGATCTGGTTGAGAGAGGAGAGTCTGTATAACCTATTATATAATTACCTGAAAATTTAACTAAATATAATTAAGAAGAATAGTATTTGTTTTTAATTTCAAGAGAAATATATTTAAGAACATTATTCTAGAAGTTGAGGGCAAGATGGTGTCAGATCTGGCAGAGTTTCTGCATGGGTGAGTGCACAAAAAAACTAATCTGTGTCTGTGTATGCAAGTGGGTGAGCGAATGTCCAACTGAGGGGAAACATGGGATCAAGTGCTATGGGCCCCCTGCAGAAACTGCCGCAATTTACCACTGCTCTGAATTCAATACACTCTACACACAGAAGGATCCACCACATCCAGGGCATCTCTCCAGAAAAGGCAGAAGAGATCAGGTGGCACCTGGCCCACACCTCCACTTGCAGCAACAGGCCAGGCACAGGGTAGTGGGGACCATGGAGAAAGTGCAAGGAGAAATTCAAGAGCTGAGCCATGCCAGAGGGAAAAAAAAAACGGACCACAGCCATTTTCTCTGTCCTGGGACTGGGCAGAGACCTGCTTTATCTTGCCTAAATCTGAGCTGTCTACATCCGGAACAGCCTGCATGCTGAGATCAAGAGGTTATCTCCACACCCCTCTAAAACTGACTGTTTGCCCAGTGAGGATACTCCAAGTGCATGATACCAGAGAGACAGACATCCCCCACACCCACACTGGACCAAACACAGAAGACACATGCAATTGGAGTGGGAGACCTAGCAGCAGACAATTTGGGAGCTTTTCCAGGAAAATCTGCTGGAGAAAACTAAAGGCTGACAGTGAAGGTGCAGAGGGAATACAGGGAGTGACCCTGAGGCAGACTCCCAAGTAAGCATTGGGGAGAGCCCATCCTGAGCCTGGATGAGCTCCAGAGCCCTGCCACTAAGTCCCAAGATCCAGAGACTGGTAACTGCTGGCAGAGAAACTGAGCAGACTCTCTAATACCTGGGCAAAGAAGTGCTCCAGGGCGGCCTCTGTGAAACAGCAGAGCTGCATCTTGAGAACAGGCACAGATCTTTGCATTGTGATTGGGCTGCTCTCTGTGACCTCAGAGAATATTGCCCTCAGTGCACAAGCCCTGGTGGGTAATGGCAGATGCGGAACCCAGACAATTCACTCCCCACCCTGAACCAGTTGTTGGGTGATAGACACAGACAGCAGAACTGACTGAGAAGGAGGCGGTGGTGGTATTGGTCTGTTTGCTTGATTATCTCATTTGGTAGCTTTATTTGTTGGTTGGCTTTCTCTTTTCTTTCATTCGTCTATTTCTCTTTCTTTTTTAAATCCTTTTTCTTTTTCTAGTTTTCTTTCTTCTTTTTCTTTCTCCTCCTTTCTCTTTTTCCCCTCCCTTTCCTCTCTCTTTCCCCTCTTATACTCCGTCTTGGACTCAGGGGCTATGCAGGCATACCCACTATAAGGTTGTATTGTGCAGAGATGGAGAACAAGCCCCAGTTGGCCCATTGACCAGATAGCAAATATCATGACCTGGAGATGGATTCTGAATCCTTGGAGACTCCTCATCCCATAGTAAGTGCTCAAAATTGTAAAGAGACAGCACAATGCCCCTGCCGCCGCAGCCCTATTTCATAAATGAACAAACCCAGTACCTCAGCTCAAAGAAGGACAAAAGGTGGAGCAAATATCAGAATTGACTGCTTCTCCATTTTCTACTAAGCAACAGCAGTAAAGAGAAATATGAAAGAACTGCTACAAATGAAAAACCAACGAAGAACTGCTGGTAACCAGAGCTCCAGCAAAGAGTCAGTGCTAGAAAGAACAGCTACTGGGGAACAAACAATGGCTATCTCTGAGAATGACAGTACCCAAAAAGTACTTATGGAGATCAGCGAATCATTGGATAGAATAAAAAAAAAAAATTGCAAGGGCTAAAACTAAATGAAATTGCATCAGAGCTGGACAAACTCGAAAAATGTATTTAGAAATAACAGAAATAAAGAACTCCGTCCAAGAAATAAATGACAAACTGACAAGCATGAGAAGCAGAATTAACAAGCAGAAGAAAGAATCTCAGAGATGGACAACCAAAATATGGAATCAAGACAATCTATTAAAATTTAGAAGAAAAAACTTAAGAAGAAAGAAGAAACTCTCCAAGAGATCTGTGATTTTATCAAGAAACCAAACCTACACCTGATTGGAATAAGTGAAATAGAAAGCGAAACCGAAAATACCCAGGACCAAACATTCCATGAGGTCATTCAAGAAAACTTCCCTCATCTGGCCAGGGAGACAACTATACAAGCACAAGAGATTCAGATGCAGAGAACCCCTGTAAGATATCTTATAAGAAGACCAATCCCAGTCCGGCTTGGTGGCTCAACTTGTAATCCTGCGCCTTTGGGAGGCTGAGGTGAGTGGATTGCCTGAGCCCGCGTGTTCAAGATCCGCCTGGGCAGCGAGACCTCATCTCTACAATAAATCAAAAAATCAGCCGGGCGTGGTAGCGCATGCCTGTGATTCCGGCTACTCGGAAGGATGAGGCGGAAGGATCGCCGGAGCCCAGCAGGTTGAGGCTGCGGTTGCCGGGAGCGGCCACTGCACTCCAGTCTGGGCGACAGAGTGAGACTCCAACTCAAAAAAAAAAAAGAAAAAAGAAAAAAAGAAAACCAATCCCTAGACACAAAGTAATTTGCCTACACAAAGTAGGTATAAAAGAAAGAATCCTAAAGGCAGCGAGGAGAAAAGGTTAGACTACAAACTGAGGGAGACCAGTCAGAATTGCTGCAGACCTATCTGCAGAAACACAATAGGCCAGAAGGAATTGGACCCCAATCTTTAATGTTCTCGGAGATAAACAATTTCAACCAAGAATTTCCTACCCAGTCAGGCTAAGCTTCATCAGTGAGGGAGAATTAAAATTCTTCCCAGATATCCAATCCCTAAGAGAATATGCTTCTACAAGGCTAGCTCCACAGGAGATACTTTAAAAGGTGCTGCACACAAAAGAAAAAAGAAACAAAAGAAGGACCATATACATCACAAGATCACAAACACAGAAGAAGCAGACAACACAGCATACCCACAAAAATGAACACACACACACATATGAACACAAAAACAAATAGCCTTATAAGAGCTTTATGACAGGAACAAACTTACACATTTCAACAATCACTCTAAATGTGAATGGACTAAATGAACCATTGAAAAGATATAGAATGGAAAACTGGATAAAAAAAATCATGACCCAGTAATATGCTGTCTCCAGGAAATTCATCTCACCACAAGGGATACCCACAGACTCAAAGTTAGAGAATGGAAAATTAATTTCCAGGTGAACAGATCACAAAAGAAAGCAGGAATCATGATCTTAATATCAGACAAAACAACCTTTAAGCTATCAAAAATTTAAAAAGATAAGGAAGAACACCACATAATGACAAAAGATTCCATCCGCCAAGAAATATCCATCCTAAACATATATGCACCCAACTCAGGAGCATGATCTTTTACAAAACAGCTACTAAGTAAACTAAAAAATGTACTGACTCTAACACTATCATAGCTGGAGACTTAAATACTCCCATTCACACCCTAGATAGATCATCAAGGTAAAAAATCAACAGAGATCTAGAACCTCAGCTTGACCAACCACTTAGATAACTACAGAACACTCTACTCAACAACCAAGAATATATGTTCTATTAATCACCAAATGGAACATACTCCAAGGTTGACTACATCCTTGGCCATAAATCAAGCATAAACAAATCTCACAAGATTAAAATACTGCCAGGCAACTTCTCAAACCACAGTGGAATAAATATCACCACCAAAAAAGTCCCCCAAACCAACGAAGGCATGGACATTAAACAGCATGATACTGAACAACTCCTGAGTCAACACAAACATCAATACATAAATTAGAAGATTCCTGGAAACAAATGAAAATGAAGAAACACCTTACCAAAACCTCTGGGATGCCATGAAAGCAGTACTAAGAGAAGAATTTATACCTCTACAAACACACATCAAGAAAATAGAAAAAGAATAAATTAACAGTCTAACAAATCAGCTAAGGAAGCTGGAAAGGCAAGATCACAAAAACACCAACTTCAGCAGAAGAATCCACATCACCAAAATAAAAGCCCAAATATGGGACATAGAAGACAAAAATATCTTTGAAAGGATAAAAATATTGATGGATCCCTAGCCAGAATGACCAAAAAAAAAAAGAGAGAAAAAGCCCAAATAAACAAAATCAGAAATGCAATAGATCAAATCACAACTGACCCCAAAGAAATACAAACGATTATCAGAGATTACTATGTATACCTGTATGAAAACAAACTCAATAACCTAAATGAAGGAGGACTTTCTGACATCACACAACCTCCCTAGGTTGAAACAAGAAGAAATTGAGATCCTAAGTAGACCAATAACAACCCAGGAAATGACTCTGTCATAAGAAAACAGCCTACAAACAAAAACCATGGACCAGATGAATTTCCAGCAGTATTCTGCAAAACTTACAAGGAGAAGCTAATACCAATCCTATTGAAGTTATTCCAGGCAATCAAGAAAGACAGAACACTCCCAAAATCATTTTATGAAGTTACCATCACACTGATACCCAAACAGGTAAATATCCAACTAAGAAAGAGAACTACAGGTCAATATCCCTGGTGAGCATAGATGCAAAAATTCTCAACAAGATTCCAGCAAATCGAATCTAACAACACATCTCAAAAATCATCATGACCAAGTAGGCTTCATCCCAGGATATAGGGCTAGTTCAACATCTACAAGATTATAACTGTAATTAAATACATCCATAGATATAAAAACAATAACCACATGATTATATCATTAGATGTGGAAAAAGCTTTTAATAAACTACAGCATCCCTCCTTGATAAAAACCCTTGAACACTTGAACACCCAAGCATAAAGGAAACATACCTCAAAATAGTAAGAGCTATCTACAATAATCCCATAGCCAACATATTGCTAAACGGACAGAAATTAAAGCATTTCCACTGAAAACTGGAATAAGATAAGGCTACCCACTCTCCCCCTTCCTGTTCAATATAGTGTTGGAAGTCCTAGCTAGAGCAATCAGATAAGAGAAAGAAATCAGGGGTATCCAAATAGGAAAAGAAGTCAAGGTATTCCTTTTTACTGATGATATAATCCTATACCTCAGAAATCCAAGAGAATCTGTCAAAAGCCTCCTTGCAGTGATAAAAATAAATGTGTAAAAGTCAGTCACATTCTTTTACACCAATAGCAAACAAGCGGAAACCCAAAAGCACAATCCCATTTACAATAGCCACAAATATTATGAAATACCTCAGCATCTTTCTAACCAGAGACTTGAACAATCTTTACAATGAAAACTACAAGCCAGGCTCGGTGGCTCAGCCTGTAATCCCGCGCCTTTGGCAGGCTGAGGTGAGTGGATTGCCTGAGCCCGCGGGTTCGAGGCCTGCCTGGGCAGCGAGACCTCATCTCTACAATAAATCAAAAAATCAGCCTGGCATGGTGGCGCATGCCTGTAGTTCTGGCTACTTGGAAGGCTGAGGAGGAAAGATCGCCGGACCCCAGCAGGTTGAGGCTGAGGTGGCCGGGAGCAGCCACTGCACTCCAGTCTGGGTGACAGAGTGAGACTCCAACTCAAAAAAAAAAAAAAAAGGAAGAAAACTACAAAACACTGCTCAAAGAAGTCAAAAGTGACACAAACAAATGGAAAAATATTCCATACTCATGGACTGGAAGAATCAACATTGTTAAGATGCCCATCCTACCAAAGGCAATCTACAGATTCAGGGCAATACCCATTAAATCACCAACATCATTCTTCTCAGACCTGGAAATAGAAATTCATATGGAAACATAAACAACCATGAATAGCCAAAAAAATCCTTAGCAAAATAAACAAAGTGGGAGGTATCACACTTCCAGACTTTAAACTTTATTATAAGGCTACAATAATCAAAACAATCTGATATTAGTACAAGAACAGGCATATAGACCGATGAAACAGGACAGAGATTCCAGAAGCAAAATCTCAATTTCTCAACCAATTCATCTTTGACAAAAACTCCATCAATAACCACTGGGGAGAAGAGAACCTATTCAGTAAAGGGTGTTGGGAAAATTGGCTGACCACATGCAGAAGAATGAAACAGAACTTCCACCTAACATCATACGTAAAAATCAACTACAAATGGATCAAAGACCTAAACGTAAAACCTCAAACATTAAGAATCTTAAAAAACACAGGAGACACCGTTATGGAAATCAGAATAGGCAACCAATTCCTATCAAAACCCCAAAAGTCCATGCCATAAGAGATAAGATTGACAAGTGGGACCTCATCAAATGGACAAGCTTCTGCAAAGTAAAAGAAACCATCAAGAGAGTGGGGAGACAGCCCACAGAATGGGAAAGAATATTTGTTAACTATGTATCTGACAAAGGCCTAACATCCAGAATGTACAAAGAGCTCAAATGTGACAAAAGGAAAAAAAAAAACCCATTAAAAAGTCGGCAAAAGACATGAATAGACACTTCTCAAAAGAAGATATACAAGCAGCCAACATACACATGAAAAAATGCTCAGCCTCACTAATCATCAGAGAAATGCAAATCAAAACCACCATTGAGATACCACCTAACTCCAGTAAGAAAGGCCATCATTAATAAAACAAAAAAAACCACAGATGCTGGTGAGGATGTGGAGAAAAGGAAATGCTTCTACACTATTGGTGGCAATGCAAACTTTTTCAATCTCTATGGAAAACAATACGGCAATTCCTACAAGAACTAGAAAATGACCTTCTATATGACTCTACAATCCCTCTTCTGGGAATATACCAGGAGGAACTTAAAACACTCTACAAAAAAGATAAATGCACATGCATGTTTATTGCAACACTATTCACAATAGAAAAAACGTGGAACCAATCATGCTGCCCATCAAAGGTGAACTGGTTAAAAAAATGTGGTACATATACATGATGGAATATTATGCAGCCATAAAGAAGAACAAAATTGTGAACTTTGCAGCAACTTGAATTGACTTATACTCAGTAATCTATCACAGAAAAAAATAACAGAGTACCACATGTTCTCATTCATGAATGAACCCTGAACATTTACCATAATACAATAAGAAAGGGATTGACAGTAGTGGAACATTGCAGGGGAGGGAAGGGGGCGCACACAACATCAATAAGGGTACCTGATCTCAAACCAGGCAAAGTGGGAAAAAAGGGAAGCCCAAACTTTATCTGGACAGTGACCATTGTATACCTAATTCTGAATTGTACCCCATATCTTTAAAATACAAAAACTTTTAAAAAAACAAAGTTAAGAAGCACCTTAGCTAATTGCCAAAGGGAGAAAAACATTCTTCTAATAGGAACATTGTTTACAATTTGTAAGGCATTAACTTTTTAAACAATGGTGCTAAATGCAGAGCTATGTAGTAGATAGACAGATAGATTTAGTATATATATAATATATATATATATAAAACACCCTGATATCTATTCATTTATCTGTTTCATAAGCATTTATTAAGCAGTTACATTATTTCTAGACAATTCCTACTAAATATAGGAAACTTCAGGTTTAAATATAACAGAATCTTTGCTCTAAGTTTTAAATCAGTATGTATATTGTTCACCAAACTGATAGATAAATAGTGTTCTATTGTGTTCTATTGTAACATTGTCCATATACAATGATTTAGGGGGGTAAACAATTACTTTTTGTTATTTTATTTGTATGTATATAAATATACTTGAAATGAAATGCAAGTTTTTTATATTTTTGGTTTACATGTATAGAAACATTCTATTAGATTATTTTGATTATGATAAAGATATTACTGTATTTTTAACCATAAAATACATTTTTTTCAGGGCTCTGGATAGTGGAATCTTCATATAATATCGTTCTGAAACAATTAATGGTAACAACATTGTTCTTATACAAGGAGGGATTTTTTAAAAATTCTGTATAGCATGTCCATGGGCAGAGGGTAAAAATTAAACAGAATATTGCTTTCTCTAAGGTAGTCTGAGAACATAAATATTTAAAAGTAATGATTTTGAGGAAACTTCAAAGCAGTCAATGCAGGCAAACTTTATGGAGATGACAAAATCTCATCATCCTGATATAGGAATTATGGAGAAATTATTATCATTGATCTGAGGAACAGAGGGGCAAAGAGTTAGTAAACGTTTGTTGATAATACTGCTTTACTTGATCATCTGTAACTCAAGAAAGTTTATATTCTATGGCAGAGTCCATACTAGAATGTTACTCACTAGAAAGGGTTAAGTCACTTGGTCTCTGTGTCTGCTCCCCATAGGAACAATGAGACCTGACATTTTCCTATGATGGAAAGATCCCCTGCAGGCTTCAGTGACACCTTGTACATCAAGTAATATTGGCCCACGAAGTCCAGATGCAAAATCAACAAGGGGTCTTCAGATGAGCCAAGACCATGCACATGCCACTGGATGCCAGAGAATCTATGTGTCAAGGTGTCAAACTTTTCAGGGTTAGAATTTGGTAGGATGCCATTCTGTGAATGACTTGAAAATATATGATGACCATAGTAACTCTGAGCTTCAAATTAATACCTAACCATCTAGCAAGCAATGCATTAAAAGAATCGTAATAGTAATAGTGAACACCCAATGAATACATGTAACATATGCCAGGCAGTGTTCTAAATTTCATATATTAACTGGTTTGATCTTGGACACAGTCCTATGAGGTTACTACTATTAATAAATTCATTTTATAGATAAAGAGGCTGAGGCAAATAAAGGTGTTGCTTATGTTACCCAGTTAACAATTTAGTGGGAAAACAGGAAATCAAATTTAAGCAGTCTGACTTCAGAATGTGTGCGACTAACCACTATTCAATATGCTTCTCCCATACGAAAATACAGAGACTATCAATTTTCTTCAACTCTAAAAGTAAATTCTTCATGATTAGGACATTAAGTAGTTGAGTACAAGAATAATAGCCAAGTGAAAGTAGTTGGGAGGAGGTAAGGTAGAGAGAAATAATGAATTAATAAATGCTTAATTATGCTCTTAGGGGAAATAATTTAAACTGTAGAATATTTTTACTTTATCTTAGAATCCTAGCAAAAAGATGACACACAATTTTTTAAATACCATATATACAGGACTTTAAGATGTAGAGTTTCACAAAAGGCAGTGTGTGTGTGTGTGTGTGTGTGTGTGTGTGTGTGTGTGTGTGTGTGTGTCTGTAACTCCAAATGTTTCGGAGT
Source organism: Carlito syrichta (assembly GCF_000164805.1). Lineage (NCBI taxonomy): Eukaryota > Metazoa > Chordata > Mammalia > Primates > Tarsiidae > Carlito > Carlito syrichta. Next base: position 6,648 of record NW_007249417.1, on the reverse strand, counting down.
TATTTACTTTTGGGATACATGTATATTTTTTTAAATGTTTCTTTAAAAGCGAGTACATCTTAAAGTGAATGAAAATGGAGTTGTGGTAGAGAATGAGATTTTGACTGCTCATGTAATTGGGTTTCATTAAGGTAAAAAAATGCAGGAGTTATCTTCTCCAATATGCTTGCTGTGGAAATTTCTTGCTCTATTACTTTGCTTTTTAATTTGGGGAAAGGAGATCACATCCCGGAACTGTTTTGGCTTCATCTTTTCACATCTTGTTGTGACTGGACAAAAGCATTTCACTTCCTTGGGATTCAGATTCTCCACTTGTTAAATGGGGTCAAAGGATCATTTTGTACTTTCTTACCTGATGCACTGAAACAAGTAGATTTTGACACTTTTAAAAGAGATAGAAAATCAATGAGAATAACATGATCAATGAGGGATTTTAGAATGATTTATATTTGGGGAGCCATTTAAATAATTTCAGACTTTGAAATTTTATGTAATTATGCTATATTTTGACACTGCTCAGCTTATGACATAATAGAAACTGACACTCCAAAATATGATGTTTTCCAATTCTTCTGCATGAATTAACCCTTGGGGGCTACCGTTCCTGGTGATCTCTCTGAGGTCTTTTTCTTCTTCTCCAGGGCATTTGTATCCTATTTGTACCACAGCATCTTCCAACTGAAATACAAGGCAATTCCTTCAAAGTTTGCCATCCATTTCTAATTCCTTGCTTAGTCCAGCTGCAATGATGAGGATTTTATGAAAGCCATAATGTAACTCCATCCTTCCTCCTGTTCCCAAGAGCAATATTCCTGGTAAACACTGCTTCATATTGTATTTTGGGGCTGGGTGAAAGAAAAACAGCTATTAGCAACTTACCATTTATCATCTGAAGCGAAAGCGAAAAGCAAGCTAGTGAAGAAGACAACCTTTCTTGCTAGACAGTGGCAGAGGCTTCCTGTGAATCAGGTCAGTGCAACCAGGATACAGCTTCCTGAACACAGGGAGAGAACACCCACATTAGGTTTTATGAAGGTGGGAACTACTGACAAGAAATGTTGAGAGGCATGGGGGAAAGGACTTGTAGGACTTTGATAAAATTAGAAAACAGCAAAAGGTTAGTCTTTGTATTTATCTAGAGATTGTATTTATTCTGTATTTTTCCTACATCTTTTTGTTTATCACCAGTCATAATTTTACTGAAAGAAAATTATCACCCCACAACTAAATCACCCCACACCCAAATGCATCATATACTACAAAGTCCCATGCAGGTGTATTTGTTTAAAATCTGCTGTGATTACAGTTTAATTTTTTCATAGAAACTTTCTGCTGCAGTTACCTCCATCTTATACCATTTTTCTATTTGCATGTGGTCATTTAACTAATTCATTAATCATCAGGTGCATTCTTTTTCAGTGGATCTTTCCCCCTTCTCCTCCTCCTGTTCCCTACCCTTTCTTCACCTTCCTCCTTCCATTCCTCCTCCTCTTCCTCCTCCTTCTCCTTCTTCTCTATCTCCTCCTCCTCCTCCACTGCGACCACCTCCTTCTTCTCCTGTTTCTTTTTTCTTCCTCCCTTTCCTCTTTCCTTTTTTGAGCCAATGCCTTCTTGAATGAGTGGACTAAATTAAATATTCCTATTACTTGAATGTTTTTCTAAAACTTTGGTAGCATATTCATCGGATAAGCTGTAAGTTTCAAAAATAGTGCTTCTAATTTTTTAAACTCACTACTCTTATTTGTGGAATATATAAACTGTGAAAATTATTACAATTTCTTAATCTTTTCTAAAAGACATTGAAAAGTTCATTTTAAAATTTTTTTAGCTTTGTGTACTCTTTTAAACTGCTGCTTGGATGGAGTTTGAGAAGACACAAATCAAGGCTAAGACGGAGTAGTCTTCCAGTTGAAAGCAGAGACTTCAAAGTCAGAAGACCAAGATGTGAACCCATACTTGGTCTGGCACAGCCTGTGTGAACTTTGTCAGGTCACTTAACTTCTCTAATTCCCTGGCTTTTCATCAGTAAAGTGAGGATCATAATCATTCCTACTTAATAAGATTATTATCGGGGTTAAATGACTCGAGTAAACATTTTTGCAGGGCGCCTAGCATGGAACAACGCATCAATAAATTATAGTTATTGTTTGTAATTATAGTGTACAACCTACCAATTCTCTTCTTTCTCTTCTATTTTTTTTTCTTTTCTTTTCCTTAGTTGTCAATGATAACAACAACAGTGACAACAAAAATTAAGGCAGTTCTTATGTTCCCTTACATTGGAATGAAGATAGTAGGGGTCAGTAAGCTGCAGGGCCTATGGAAAGCTTTGAAAAATGTGGTGGTTCTTTTTGATGGGATCCAAACACCACAGATACAAATAAAGGAGAGGTGCAAAGAAATAAACTCTAAAGGGGATTTAGAAATATTCAAGGATAGAACCATAAAGAAACGCACCTGGGAGTAAAATCCATAATAGTTTTAGAAGATATTTGACAAGAAAAATAATTTTAAAACGTAGAACTTTTAAAAAATGACTATGTAAGTATGTGTAAGTATGCATATTTGTGGGAAAAGGAGAAATAATATCAGAAGAGAAAGGAATAAAGCAATGAAGTAACGGCTTTATAACAATGCTATGTGAACGATTTTTTCATACATATGTGCAGCCCAGATAACATCAGATACCAATGAATTTTTTTCGTGTTTTTCCCTTTTGAAAAGTTTATAGCACTTTCATCTGACTTATGAGTTTGTATTTAAAACTCTCAAACTTTATCCTGTCATCATTACAATTGTCTAACTTACTCCTATTACAGCAACTCACATGAGTTCTTCCAGCACTTTTGCTGTCCTGTGATTCTATCTTACTTGATAGAACTTTCATACCTTTACAAAAGGTAGTGTTTTTTAGCCAGAAGGCCCTCCCTCCACCTAATATTTATATGTAGAAGACATTTCTTCTCTAAGATATCATTTTTTTAAAACCACATTTGTACATTTTATTGTTAGAATCTGCTAATTATTTCTATTTTTATGCTCACTTACTTCCTTTTATCGGCTTTTAGGTTTTTTTAGGTAAAGAATCTTACTTTCTGCCTCAGTTGTATCTTCGACAATAACTAAAAGAAAAGTGGCTGATTGACTGACATTTCCCAGTTCCTAATGTCTCCATATTTAGTACTATTTTATTTAGTCATCTATACATATAGCAATTATTTTTTAAAGCAGCAATTTATCAACACAAAAATGTAACCAGTACTATTCATGTGTACAATGTTTTTATTTGTATTTTTAAAAAATTCTTGGTTTTTTTTGCATTCTGGCATTCTTAACATGTGGTCTCTAAGAACACAAAAGATAATGCTTCTTTTTCAAGCACAAGGCATCCTTTTGCTCAACAAATTAGGTCCTCTTGATTATCCTTTGAGAGTTATTGTCCATGTCAGGAGTTAAAGAATATTTTCTTCTCATTTATTCTACCAGGTTTTCCTTCATTAGTTTAATTTTGGATGCATCCCTGCAGTGAAGCTCTTTGATCTGTAGTCTTGGTTTGTTAAACTTCTCTCCCAAAATGCACAATCCCTTCACTTTACATCACAGTGTGTATCTTTCAAGATGCATTTCATATGCTATTTGCTCCATGGCACCATTCATAATTCATCTCTCTCTTCTCAGGACTTCTTCAGCACTCTGATTCCACTTGTACCACCGGAACATTATATTTTGTTTTTCATTCATTCAAATTCATTCATCTTTTATTTGTCAGACACTGGACTATGCCATGGATACACAAAGATGCATGGGACACAGTCTCTGCCCTCAAGAATGCTACACGCAAATAGGGAAGACACAAAATTATGCAATGGGTTTAGAAATGGTACTATCCACAAGAGAGTAAAGGAGGCTAGAGGAGGGAATTTGTGACCCAGAAAAGTCTACACAATAAACTGACATCTAAGTCAAGTCTTTAAAAACATGGGGAGTTGAAGAAGGTGGGTAGAAGAATTTCAGATAGTTGAGAATTCTGACTTTTAATCTGAGAGGGCACAGAATGCAGATAATTCCATAAACTTTAAGAGTTTCTGGGAATATAAAATGTGAGCTGAAAGTGAAATGAAATAAGATTGAAAAGGATAGGGCCAATCTTAGAGAGTTTTGTACGCCAGCAAAAGGACTCAGACATAATCTGAGGGCAGTGAGGCGATTGAGTTGCTTTTTAGCAGAGGAATTATAGGATCAGAGTTGAATTTTCAATAGATTGCTTTGGAAATTGCACAAAAAATGGCTTTGAAGGCACAAAACTGTAGATAGACTCATTAAGGGGTTGTTGCAGGAGTCCTAGTGATAAAGGATAATTGACCAAATTATGTTATTGGTAGCAGTAAGGGGGAGAACAGTTTGTGAGATGCATAGGCTTTAGAATCTGAAGGTCTTGTTGATTTATTGTGAAGAAGGGTGAAAGAGGAGAAGAAATCAAGGATGACTCCCAGGTTTAGGGACTTATAGTAGGTCTTCAGTTTGCTAGGCAAACATAGAAGGGTAGAGCATGGGGAAGAAAGAAAGAGAGAGTAATGACTCCCAGGTTTAGGGACCTATAGTAAGTCTTCAGTTTGCTAGGCAAACCTAGAAGGGTAGAGAAATGGGGAAGAAAGAAAGAGAGAGTAATGCAGATGGTTAACCACAAGGTTCCAGACTTGTACATCCATGAGATTGGATGAAAGAGACAGTACACGGGCCGATTTACTAAGGAAAAACTTCCTGTTTTTAGGCCTTGGAAAAGGACCCTAGTATGTGATTTCCTGGGTCATATGTTTTGTAAAATTTGCAAATGTAAGATGTTTTAATAATAGTTGATTAAACTTGCTTTTTTTTCATTCCCAGTTATCTTCCAACAAACTTCCACCTTTGTCGAGTGGCATTGGAGTAGTAGCCAAATAAATGTGAACTTTATTTGGGAACACATTAAATTTGAATATACTGAAATATATTTATGTGGCTAAAATTGCTTTCATGTTTAAGTAAATTAGAGCCTTCTCCATGCCAGGCATGGATTCCAGGAGCACTCTTACCACAAACTGTGGATTCATTCACTCCTCCTATCATGGTGACATTGATGACAAAGTATCCTGCTGAGTATGCTCACTTCAAGATATACTTCAGTTTAGTGTAAGAAAATTTACAGCCCATGTATAAAAGAACTTGGTAAAAGTTTCCCAAATTTTAAACAATTCAACATTATTTACATGAAATTAACAATAATGAATTATGGAGCTGAAAGACACTTTGCTATACTATCAGTAATTAAACAAAAAATTCAGGCACAGAGACGCTTCTGGAAGGAACACCACAATGGCTGCTTAAGGAAAGCCCCAAGTCCAGTTCAAACTTTTGTTGGTTGGTGGTGGTAGTACTGGAAAAACTACAACCATGAAGCATCACTTGAAGGGTGAATTCAAGAAAAATTATGTAGCCAACTTGGGGGTTAAGGTTCATCCCCTTGTGTTCCACATGAACACGGGACCTATCAAGTTCAACGTATGGGATATAGGAGAAATTTGGTAGACAGAGACCGCTATTACATCCAAGCCCAGTGTGCCTTTATAATGTTTGATGTGGTATCAAGAGTTACTTATATAATGTGCCTAGCTGGCATAGAGATCTGGTACGAGTATGTGAAAACATCCCCATTGTGTTCTGTGGCAATACAGTGGACATCGACAACAAGAGAGTAAAGGCAAAATCTATTGTTTTCCACCAAATAAAGAACCTTTAAGACTATGACATTTCTGCCAAAAGTAAATGCAACTTTGGAAAGTTTTTCCTGTGGCTTGCCAGTAAGCTCACTGTAGACACTAGCTTAGAGTTTGTTGCCATGCCTGTGCTCGCCCACTCTTAGATTGTCATGGACGCTGTGTTGGCGGCACAGTATGAGGAAAATTTAGGGGTTGCTCCGACAACTGCTCTCCCAGAGGAGGATGATGACCTGAGAGAACGAAGCTGGAGCCCAGCGTCAGAAGTCTAGTTTTATAGACAGCCGTCCTGTGATATGAGCGGTGCAGCGTATGTGACACTTGATTATCTAGCTAAGCGGAACATGTGCTTCACCTGTGGGATGCTGAAGGGGATGAATGGGTTTCAGAGTGAATGTGGTAATTGAAATAATACCTTCGTTGTTTGGACCTGCATATTTAAGTTGTTTTGGAATGCAGTTGATTCCTTCTTGAGTTTCAAAGGTAGGACTGCTACAGTAACATCACAATATTTCAGTGGTGAAGTCTTGTTTGTTACTGTCATCCCCATTGCTTTTCATTTAGAATCAGAATAAAGATGTATTTCAAACATTAAAAATAATCCTATCAAACTTGTTAGAGGAAAGACTGAAATATTCTTAAAATATACTATTCCCTTTGTAGGAAAAGAGTCACTAACTTGTTGAATTAGGAGCAGGTAATCAGAGTGGGCGGTGGTAAATGTAGAAAAAAATCACAAAAATGTTAATCAATTTGGTAGTTGATACAAATACTGTCACTTTAATGCATTTACATAATGTGGTTTTGGATAGCTTTTTAAGATTGGTAATTTGTTGTGGATTTATCTTCTCATTTAAATAAATATTTTGTACTTATTTTCGTATTTGTAAATTGT
>NW_007249416.1:172335-178592 GCF_000164805.1 Carlito syrichta | reverse complement strand
TGAGAGGCGGGCGCTCAGAGCCTCCTTGTGCGACTGCGGTGCCGGGTGCCGGCCCGGGGAGAGAGCTGGAGGGAGCAGGGACCCAAAACTTCCCCCGCACGCTGCAATACCTGGCCTTAGGAAATGAGGTAAAGTTTGTTGCTAGGTGGGCAGGGCAATGGAAGTCTCTTCCTGGAGAATGGCAAGGCAGTTTAAGCAGATCTGTTTTTTCTCCGCTTGTCTGGGTCCTCTGATTTGGGGTCTCACGCTGAGTGCTTCAGCCAGGGTGGACCCGGAGTTCCAGAGCTCCAAAGTTCCAAAGGGCAGGCTCTAGACAGCGAGAGTGGCACTGGGACCCAACAGAGGACTTCAGCCAGAAATGGAACCAGTGTCTCTGAGGGGCGGGTGCCCAGAGCCTCCCTGTGTGACCGGCGGCTTGATGCCGGGTGCCTGGGCTGGAGACAATGCAGCCGGGGAGGGATCTGGAGGGGGCTGGGACCGGAGACTTCCACACACGAGTAGAACGGCAGCAGTGGGGCGGGGGCGCAATATCTGGCCTTGCGTGGGACTGAAGTTCCCGGGCCTGCCCCCAGCGTGGTTGGTGGTGGGCTGGGGGATGGGGGTAGCAAAGTGATAGCCTTTTTGGGAACTCACGTTCAGAGAATCTCACAAGTTCACCTATGCCGTCGCCATCTTGCCCCCTGGACAGCCTGTGCTTTTTATAGAAGGATTGAGAGTGGGCTGGGCTTGGTGGTTCAGCCTGTAATCCCAGCACTGTGGGAATCTGACGCGAGAGGACTGCCTGAGCCGGCAGGTTAGAGCAAATTGGTGAGACCCCATCTCTACAATAAAAAATTAAAAAAAATTAATTGGGCATGGTAACATGCGCCTATAGTTCCAGCTACTTGGAAGACTGAGGCGGAAGGATTGCCGAAGCCCAAGCAGGTCAACACTGGGGTGGCCGTGAGCGTGCCACTACACTCCAGCCTGGGCAACAGAGTGAGACTCCAACTCAAAAAAAAAAAAAGAATGAGAGTGAACTATCCCAATTATGTCTCACATGTGTCTAACACCTTACCTGGAGCACACCAAGGCAGATGAATAAACAGAGTTAGGTGTTTTCAATTTAATATTTCCATACAGAGGGCCCTTCTGATAATTTTTTAATGTATATATATTTACCATTCATAATACAGGTAATTAGAAGAATTTTTAAAAGCCATTTCAACATTAGACACTTTAAATACATGAGTTTACAGGTATCATTCAGATCCTAAGGTATGTCTAGGATTAAAGAAAGCAGAAAAAAGGATCAAACCATGAAACAAGAAGTTGTCTTAATGTCCATGTCAATTAGCCATTACATTATTGTATCAATCAAATCAAGGTGACTTTTTTTACTCAGGCAGGATCAGTCTCCTGATTTAGTCAAACTCAGCTCTTTCCTATTTCCTGTTTCCTATTTCTCTTCTCCATATCCCCATTCACAAATTTCCTCTCTCCTACGGCAACAGTTGTTCAATGACACCTTTTCCTTAAGGTCTTTTCATAAATCTCCAACTAAAACTATTATTTTCTTTATATGATTTTAGCCTGTCTGGTTATGGTACTTGCCATGACAACCATTAATGTCAAATACAGAAAACTTATTTAAAGTTCTACTTCTACATTTACCAACTGAATGGCCAAGAGCAGGCCAATCTACCTTTATGTATACTGACCTGACAAAGAAGGATGATAGTGCTCATAGCAGAGACAATGTTTTTTGTTTATTACATGATTTTTTTTTTTTAGTCAGAATCTTATTGTTGTCCAGGCTGAGGTGGACAACAGCCTCCATCTCTTGGGCCCAGGTGATAGATCTCTCTACCACAGTCTCCCAAGTAGCTGGGACTACAGATGCATGCCACCACACCCAGGTTTTTTTTTTTTGAGACAAGGCCTTACTATTGTTGCCCAGGTGGGTCTAAAACTCCTTGGCTCAAGCAATCCTCCTGCCTCATCCTCCCAAAATACTCGGATTACAGGCATGAGCTGCTGTATCTGGAGATTGAAAAAATTTCTTTATGAATCCACAGGAAGACAACATTTCCAGTTTTTCTTGGATTTGTCTTCAGGTCATATTATTTCTGGTCAAGAAAATGTGGTTTGAGCGATGTGGCTTACACCTATAATCCCAGCAGTTGGGAGGCCAAGGTGAGAGGATTGCCTGAACCCATGGGTTCGAGACCAGACTGGGCAACTTGACAAGACCTCATCTCTACAATACATCAAAAAATTATCCAGGCGTGGTGGCGCCTGCCTGTAGTTCCAGTCACTTGGAAGGCTGAGGTGGAAAGATTGCCTGAGTCAAGCAGGTCGAGGCTATAGTGGCCATGAGTGTGCCACTGCACTCCAGCCTGGGTGACAGAGTGAGACTCCATCTAAAAAAAAAAGAAAAAGAAAAAGAAAAAGTGAGCAGAAATGACTAGACCAAGGGCATTATCACATGATGTACATCTTCACTATGCTCTCCAATACCCAGTAGCCTTGTGTCGAGATGGAGGGGCAGGGACTGAGATTTGTAAATGGTAACCATGGTCTAGGATCTTAACCTGTCTGATCCATGCAGACATGGCATTTTCTTTGACTGATATTTAAACTTGTGTCAGATTGTCACTGAAGTTTAAGGGTTAATTTATTATTGCATACAACTTATTTTACTGTGATACCTGTATTTTCTTATTTCAGAGTTGAGGTGAGAATCCAGTAAAGAGTGGCACTTTTCAAACATGTGATAAATATTATGTTTTTTAATATGCATGAACAAATGTAATGAGATATTGAAAGTATCTTGAAAATGACATTATATAAAAGGATTAACACATTATGTATGCACATCTTCTCATTTTTCTGATCTGTAGGTTCCTTAAGAATGGATTAGAATTTGTATACCTGACCCTGAATTGTACCCCACATCTTTAAAATATAAAAATTAAAAGTTAAAAAAAAAAGAGCTGGGCTCGGTGGCTCAGCCTGTAATCCCGCACCTTTGGGAGGCTGAGGTGAGTGGATTACCTGAGACTGTGGGTTCGAGAACCACCTGGGCAGTGAGACCTCATCTCTACAATAAATCAAAAAATCAGCTGGGTGTGGTAGCGCATACCTGTAATTCCGGCTACTTGGAAGGCTGAGGCGGAAGGATCACCGGAGCCCAGCAGGTCGAGGCTGCAGTGGCCGGGGGCGGCCACTGCACTCCAGTCTGGGCGACAGAGTGAGACTCCAACTAAAAAAAATAAAAATAAAAAAATAAAATAAATTAAAAAAAGAATGGATTAGAATACAATGTATTTGTTTAAGGCAGTATAGCACTATATTTAAGAATGAGGATTTGTGTCTCATCCTTGCCACTTAACTAGCTGTATGACTTTGTATAGGTTACTTAATATCCCTATGTTATGGTTACTCATCTATAAATAGAGTGAGTAAAAACACCTAGCTCATAGAATTTTTGTGGAGTATAAATTATTTAAAGCACATAGAGGGGCTTAGCAAAACCAAGGGTTCAAAAATGGATTCACTGTTCTTATTTTCTACAAGTTTATTTTGCACGCTTTGCTTTTGTTGGTTTTTTGCTTGTTTGTTTTTGAGTTGGAGTCTCACTTGGTCACCCAGGCTGGAGTGCAGTGGCATGCTCAAGGCTACCACAGCCTGGACCTGCTGGGGTCAGACGATCTTTCCGCCTCAGTCTTCCAAGTAGCTGGAATTACTGGCATGCGCTATCATGCCTGGCTTATTTTTTGATTTATTGTAGTGATGAGGTCTCACCAAGTTGACCAGGTAACCGACTCCCAAAGTGCTGGGAATACAGGCGTGAGCCACTGTGCCTGGTCATTGTACACTTTGCTTTTAGCTTAACATTTTTAAATTAAGAATTTCCCTTCAAAAAAAAAAAAAAATTTATTTTTTGAGTTGGAGTCTCACTCTGTTGCCCAGACTGGGAGTGCAGTGGCACGCTCTCAGCCACTGCAGCCTTGACTTGCTGGGCTCCAGCAACCCTTCCACCTCAGACTTCCAAGTAGTCAGAACTACAGGCGTGCGCTACCACGCCTGGCTAGTTTTTGATTTACTGTACAGATGAGGTCTTGCCAAGTTGCCTGGGCAGGTCTTGAACCCGTGGGCTCAGGCAATTCACTCGCCTCAGCCTCCCAAGGTGCTGGGATTACAGGCTGAGCCACTGAGCCTGGCCACAATTTTTATTTTTTGTTATACAGATGTATAGTAAGTTCCCTACATACAAGTCTTCAAGTTGAGGACTTTCAAAGATGTGAACGTGTGTTCCCAATCACATAAGTTAGTTCATGTGTCTGGAGTACACTGTTGTATGTATATCCTCTACAAGTGGTTGTGTTTTTGTATGTATTGTATGAAAAGTATTATAAACCTATCACAGTACAGTACTGTATAGCCAACTGTGTTAGTTGGATACCTAAGCTAACTTTGTTGGACTTACAAACAAATTGGATTTGTGCAATGCATTCTTGGAATGGAACTCATTGGTATGAAGGCAATGTAACATATAGATGATGTGGGGTCTAAGTTGATTCTAAACAAATACATGCATTTGTCTGCTGAGTTGGTTGAAGCAGTTGTTCTCAGATACATATTTGCATGTTTTGCTTTGATTAAGGCACAGTTTGAGGTAAAGGAAGGTAGACAATGTGTATCTTTTTCCAGACCAGTACTATGACATAAATAAATCTTAACCTTGTAGAAAGAGAGAGACAAAGGGCATAAAGTGTGGAAATGCTTTTAATGAGGGACTTTGTGTAAACAAGGACATTTGCAGGGCTGAGTCAGATATGCCTTCACTTTTAATTAAGGAATCTCAGCATATACAGTCTAACAATGCTTTGTTGATGAAATTGATGCTTTCTTTTTCTTTTTTTTTTTTGAGTTGGAGTCTCACTCTGTCGCCCAGACTGGTGTGTAGTGGCCGCTCCAGGGCACCACAGCCTTAACCTGCTGGGCTCCGGCGATCCTTCCGCCTCAGCCTTCCAAGTAGCCGGAACTACAGGCGCGCGCTACCACATCCGGTTGAATTTTTTTTTTTTTTAATTTATTGTAGAGATGAGGTCTCGCTGCCCAGGCGGGTCTCGAACCCGCGGGCTCAGGCAATCCACTCACCTGAAATTGATGCTTTCACAAGGCAAATTTGCTTATCTAATATAAAAACATAAAATCCTGCTGTAAAAATTCTGACTCTGCACATTTTATTTGATCTATAATTACTTATTTGGCTTAAGTATCTTATAAAGGAGTCTGAACCAAACAATTTTAAAAGTGAAAGTATACGAAATAAAATAGAAAATTCAGCCTTTGTAATGTTAATTAAGTAATTCATTCTTTTAACAGTTAGTTTTTGAGAAACTACAATATGCCAGGCACTGTGCTAGCCTCTGGGTGTCCACTGGAGGGCAACATAGACATTGCCTCTGTTCCCATGAAGCTTAGGATCTAAGAGACACAAAATAAATGTGCGAATATGAAATTGTGAATACAAAGGTTACTATTTTCAATCAAAACCATTAACAGAGAATACAGTGGGAACAATTACTTAACTTTGGGTTGTCAGAGGGGAGCCTCTCTGAGGATGTATCATTTAAACTGAGTTCTGAAAGTGAAGAGAAGTCAGTAGTGCAGAGTCTGGGAAAGTACATTCTAGGCAAAGGGAAGGCCATCTGCAAAAATGCCAGTGTGAAGTTTTATGCACAGGATGATAGGTAGTGAGAGAAAGTATTAGCCAGGTTACATCACACATAAGTCTTGTAGCTTATGGTAAGGAGCTGAATGTTTTCCTAAACACAATGGGAAGACATTGAAGTGTTTTACATAAACATGAATTGATTTGTGTTTAACATAAATCACATTGGCTCTTCATCTAAAATGGTTTGAAAGCTGGGAGATGTGTTTGAAAGCTCTTACTGCAGAAGCTTGGACCAGGGTTGCGATAATAGATAGGGAAAGAAGGTCCTTGATTGGAGAACTATTTAGAAGGAAACGTCAACGGGATTCGGTGATAAATCTGACCTGGGAACAGAAAACATCATGAGGGAAAACAAGTGCCCTGGATGATTTCTAGGTATAGCACCCCAGGTGGATAGTGTAGCCACCCTCGAAGATGAACAAGACAGAGAGGGGGACAACAGTGAATAAAAAGATGCTCTCTGTAAAGTTCAGCTCCTTTCAAGTGTCTGAATCTTACACTCACCCTGGAGGTTTTTTTTTTTTTTTTTTTT